>NW_027646467.1:0-96963 GCF_951394435.1 Stenella coeruleoalba
CCCGAACCCTAACCCTAACCCTTCCCCGAAGCCTGACCCTCACCCGTGCCCTAATCCTAACACGTACGCTAACACTAACCCGCGCCCTCACACGCACGCTCCCCCTAAAGCGTTGCCGTACCCTCACCTGGACCCTAAACCGTCCCCGTCCCCTAACCCTAACCCTAGCCCGAACCCTAACCCTAACCCTTCCCCGAAGCCTGACCCTCACCCGTGCCCTAATCCTAACCCGTACGCTAACACTAACCCGCGCCCTCACACGCACGCTCCCCCTAAAGCGTTGCCGTACCCTCACCTGGACCCTAAACCGTCCCCGTCCCCTAACCCTAACCCTAGCCCGAACCCTAACCCTAACCCTTCCCCGAAGCCTGACCCTCACCCGTCCCATAATCCTAACCCGTACGCTAACACTAACCCGCGCCCTCACACGCACGCTCCCCCTAAAGCGTTGCCGTACCCTCACCTGGACCCTAAACCGTCCCCGTCCCCTAACCCTAACCCTAGCCCGAACCCTAACCCTAACCCTTCCCCGAAGCCTGACCCTCACCCGTGCCCTAATCCTAACCCGTACGCTAACACTAACCCGCGCCCTCACACGCACGCTCCCCCTAAAGCGTTGCCGTAACCTCACCTGGACCCTAAACCGTCCCCGTCCCCTAACCCTAACCCTAGCCCGAACCCTAACCCTAACCCTTCCCCGAAGCCTGACCCTCACCCGTCCCCTAATCCTAACCCGTACGCTAACACTAACCCGCGCCCTCACACGCACGCTCCCCCTAAAGCGTTGCCGTACCCTCACCTGGACCCTAAACCGTCCCCGTCCCCTAACCCTAACCCTAGCCCGAACCCTAACCCTAACCCTTCCCCGAAGCCTGACCCTCACCCGTGCCCTAATCCTAACCCGTACGCTAACACTAACCCGCGCCCTCACACGCACGCTCCCCCTAAAGCGTTGCCGTAACCTCACCTGGACCCTAAACCGTCCCCGTCCCCTAACCCTAACCCTAGCCCGAACCCTAACCCTAACCCTTCCCCGAAGCCTGACCCTCACCCGTCCCCTAATCCTAACCCGTACGCTAACACTAACCCGCGCCCTCACACGCACGCTCCCCCTAAAGCGTTGCCGTACCCTCACCTGGACCCTAAACCGTCCCCGTCCCCTAACCCTAACCCTAGCCCGAACCGTAACCCTAACCCTTCCCCGAAGCCTGACACTCACCCGTCCCCTAATCCTAACCCGTACGCTAACACTAACCCGCGCCCTCACACGCACGCTCCCCCTAAAGCGTTGCCGTACCCTCACCTGGACCCTAAACCGTCCCCGTCCCCTAACCCTAACCCTAGCCCGAACCCTAACCCTAACCCTTCCCAGAAGCCTGACCCTCACCCGTCCCCTAATCCTAACCCGTACGCTAACACTAACCCGCGCCCTCACACGCACGCTCCCCCTAAAGCGTTGCCGTACCCTCACCTGGACCCTAAACCGTCCCCGTCCCCTAACCCTAACCCTAGCCCGAACCCTAACCCTAACCCTTCCCCGAAGCCTGACCCTCACCCGTCCCCTAATCCTAACCCGTACGCTAACACTAACCCGCGCCCTCACACGCACGCTCCCCCTAAAGCGTTGCCGTACCCTCACCTGGACCCTAAACCGTCCCCGTCCCCTAACCCTAACCCTAGCCCGAACCCTAACCCTAACCCTTCCCCGAAGCCTGACCCTCACCCGTCCCCTAATCCTAACACGTACGCTAACACTAACCCGCGCCCTCACACGCACGCTCCCCCTAAAGCGTTGCCGTACCCTCACCTGGACCCTAAACCGTCCCTGTCCCCTAACCCTAACACTAGCCCGAACCCTAACCCTAACCCTTCCCCGAAGCCTGACCCTCACCCGTCCCCTAATCCTAAACCGTACGCTAACACTAACCCGCGCCCTCACACGCACGCTCCCCCTAAAGCGTTGCCGTACCCTCACCTGGACCCTAAACCGTCCCCGTCCCCTAACCCTGACCCTAGCCTGAACCCTAACCCTAACCCTTCCCCGAAGCCTGACCCTCACCCGTCCCCTAATCCTAACCCGTACGCTAACACTAACCCGCGCCCTCACACGCACGCTCCCCCTAAAGCGTTGCCGTACCCTCACCTGGACCCTAAACCGTCCCCGTCCCCTAACCCTAACCCTAGCCCGAACCCTAACCCTAACCCTTGCCCGAAGCCTGACCCTAACCCGTGCCCTAATCCTAACCCGTACGCTAACACTAACCCGCGCCCTCACACGCACGCTCCCCCTAATGCGTTGCCGTACCCTCACCTGGACCCTAAACCGTCCCCGTCCCCTAACCCTAACCCTAGCCCGAACCCTAACCCTAACCCTTCCCCGAAGCCTGACCCTCACCGGTCCCCTAATCCTAACCCGTACGCTAACACTAACTCGCGCCCTCACACGCACGCTTCCCCTAAAGCGTTGCCGTACCCTCACCTGGACCCTAAACTGTCCCCGTCCCCTAACCCTAACCCTAGCCCGAACCCTAACCCTAACCCTTCCCCGAAGCCTGACCCTCACCCGTGTCCTAATCCTAACACGTACGCTAACACTAACCCGTGCCCTCACACGCACGCTCCCCCTAAAGCGTTGCCGTACCCTCACCTGGACCCTAAACTGTCCCCGTCCCCTAACCCTAACCCTAGCCCGAACCCTAACCCTAACCCTTCCCCGAAGCCTGACCCTCACCCGTCCCCTAATCCTAACCCGTACGCTAACACTAACCCGCGCCCTCACACGCACGCTCCCCCTAAAGCGTTGCCGTACCCTCACCTGGACCCTAAACCGTCCCCGTCCCCTAACCCTAACCCTAGCCCGAACCCTAACCCTAACCCTTCCCCGAAGCCTGACCCTCACCCGTCCCCTAATCCTAACACGTACGCTAACACTAACCCGCGCCCTCACACGCACGCTCCCCCTAAAGCGTTGCCGTACCCTCACCTGGACCCTAAACCGTCCCCGTCCCCTAACCCTAACCCTAGCCCGAACCCTAACCCTAACCCTTCCCCGAAGCCTGACCCTCACCCGTCCCCTAATCCTAACCCGTACGCTAACACTAACCCGCGCCCTCACACGCACGCTCCCCCTAAAGCGTTGCCGTACCCTCACCTGGACCCTAAACCGTCCCCGTCCCCTAACCCTAACCCTAGCCCGAACCCTAACCCTAACCCTTCCCCGAAGCCTGACCCTCACCCGTGCCCTAATCCTAACCCGTACGCTAACACTAACCCGCGCCCTCACACGCACGCTCCCCCTAAAGCGTTGCCGTACCCTCACCTGGACCCTAAACCGTCCCCGTCCCCTAACCCTAACCCTAGCCCGAACCCTAACCCTAACCCTTCCCCGAAGCCTGACCCTCACCCCTCCCCTAATCCTAACTCGTACGCTAAAACTAACCCACGCCCTCACACGCACGCTCCCCCTAAAGCGCTGCCGTACCCTCACCTGGACCCTAAACCGTCCCCGTCCCCTAACCCTAACCCTAGCCCGAACCCTAACCCTAACCCTTCCCCGAAGCCTGACCCTCACCCGTCCCCTAATCCTAACCCGTACGCTAACACTAACCCGCGCCCTCACACGCACGCTCCCCCTAAAGCGTTGCCGTACCCTCACCTGGACCCTAAACCGTCCCCGTCCCCTAACCCTAACCCTAGCCCGAACCCTAACCCTAACCCTTGCCCGAAGCCTGACCCTAACCCGTGCCCTAATCCTAACCCGTACGCTAACACTAACCCGCGTCCTCACACGCACGCTCCCCCTAAAGCGTTGCCGTACCCTCACCTGGACCCTAAACCGTCCCCGTCCCCTAACCCTAACCCTAGCCCGAACCCTAACCCTAACCCTTCCCCGAAGCCTGACCCTCACCCGTGCCCTAATCCTAACCCGTACGCTAACACTAACCCACGCCCTCACACGCACGCTCCCCCTAAAGCGTTGCCGTACCCTCACCTGGACCCTAAACCGTCCCCGTCCCCTAACCCTAACCCTAGCCCGAACCCTAACCCTAACCCTTCCCCGAAGCCTGACCCTCACCCGTCCCCTAATCCTAACCCGTACGCTAACACTAACCCGCGCCCTCACACGCACGCTCCCCCTAAAGCGTTGCCATACCCTCACCTGGACCCTAAACCGTCCCCGTCCCCTAACCCTAACCCTAGCCCGAACCCTAACCCTAACCCTTCCCCGAAGCCTGACCCTCACCCGTCCCCTAATCCTAACCCGTACGCTAACACTAACCCGCGCCCTCACATGCACGCTCCCCCTAAAGCGTTGCCGTACCCTCACCTGGACCCTAAACCGTCCCCGTCCCCTAACCCTAACCCTAGCCCGAATCCTAACCCTAACCCTTCCCCGAAGCCTGACCCTCACCCGTCCCCTAATCCTAACCCGTACGCTAACACTAACCCGCGCCCTCACACGCACGCTCCCCCTAAAGCGTTGCCGTACCCTCACCTGGACCCTAAACCGTCCCCGTCCCCTAACCCTAACCCTAGCCCGAACCCTAACCCTAACCCTTCCCCGAAGCCTGACCCTCACCCTTGCCCTAATCCTAACCGGTACGCTAACACTAACCCGCGCCCTCACACACACGCTCCCCCTAAAGCGTTGCCGTACCCTCACCTGGACCCTAAACCGTCCCCGTCCCCTAACCCTAACCCTAGCCCGAACCCTAACCCTAACCCTTTCCCGAAGCCTGACCCTCACCCGTGCCCTAATCCTAACCCGTACGCTAACACTAACCCGCGCCCTCACACGCACGCTCCCCCTAAAGCGTTGCCGTACCCTCACCTGGACCCTAAACCGTCCCCGTCCCCTAACCCTAACCCTAGCCCGAACCCTAACCCTAACCCTTCCCCGAAGCCTGACCCTCACCCGTCCCATAATCCTAACCCGTACGCTAACACTAACCCGCGCCCTCACACGCACGCTCCCCCTAAAGCGTTGCCGTACCCTCACCTGGACCCTAAACCGTCCCCGTCCCCTAACCCTAACCCTAGCCCGAACCCTAACCCTAAACCTTCCCCGAAGCCTGACCCTCACCCGTGCCCTAATCCTAACCCGTACGCTAACACTAACCCGCGCCCTCACACGCACGCTCCCCCTAAAGCGTTGCCGTACCCTCACCTGGACCCTAAACTGTCCCCGTCCCCTAACCCTAACCCTAGCCCGAACACTAACCCTAACCCTTCCCCGAAGCCTGACCCTCACCCGTCCCCTAATCCTAACCCGTACGCGAACACTAACCCGCGCCCTCACACGCACGCTCCCCCTAAAGCGTTGCCGTACCCTCACCTGGACCGTAAACCGTCCCCGTCCCCTAACCCTAACCCTAGCCCGAACCCTAACCCTAACCCTTCCCCGAAGCCTGACCCTCACCCGTCCCCTAATCATAACCCGTACGCGAACACTAACCCGCGCCCTCACACGCACGCTCCCCCTAAAGCGTTGCCGTACCCTCACCTGGACCCTAAACCGTCCCCGTCCCCTAACCCTAACCCTAGCCCGAACCCTAACCCTAACCCTTCCCCGAAGCCTGACCCTCACCCGTGCCCTAATCCTAACACGTACGCTAACACTAACCCGCGCCCTCACACGCACGCTCCCCCTAAAGCGTTGCCGTACCCTCACCTGGACCCTAAACCGTCCCCGTCCCCTAACCCTAACCCTAGCCCGAACCCTAACCCTAACCCTTCCCCGAAGCCTGACCCTCACCCGTGCCCTAATCCTAACCCGTACGCTAACACTAACCCGCGCCCTCACACGCACGCTCCCCCTAAAGCGTTGCCGTACCCTCACCTGGACCCTAAACCGTCCCCGTCCCCTAACCCTAACCCTAGCCCGAACCCTAACCCTAACCCTTCCCCGAAGCCTGACCCTCACCCGTCCCATAATCCTAACCCGTACGCTAACACTAACCCGCGCCCTCACACGCACGCTCCCCCTAAAGCGTTGCCGTACCCTCACCTGGACCCTAAACCGTCCCCGTCCCCTAACCCTAACCCTAGCCCGAACCCTAACCCTAACCCTTCCCCGAAGCCTGACCCTCACCCGTGCCCTAATCCTAACCCGTACGCTAACACTAACCCGCGCCCTCACACGCACGCTCCCCCTAAAGCGTTGCCGTAACCTCACCTGGACCCTAAACCGTCCCCGTCCCCTAACCCTAACCCTAGCCCGAACCCTAACCCTAACCCTTCCCCGAAGCCTGACCCTCACCCGTCCCCTAATCCTAACCCGTACGCTAACACTAACCCGCGCCCTCACACGCACGCTCCCCCTAAAGCGTTGCCGTACCCTCACCTGGACCCTAAACCGTCCCCGTCCCCTAACCCTAACCCTAGCCCGAACCGTAACCCTAACCCTTCCCCGAAGCCTGACACTCACCCGTCCCCTAATCCTAACCCGTACGCTAACACTAACCCGCGCCCTCACACGCACGCTCCCCCTAAAGCGATGCCGTACCCTCACCTGGACCCTAAACCGTCCCCGTCCCCTAACCCTAACCCTAGCCCGAACCCTAACCCTAACCCTTCCCCGAAGCCTGACCCTCACCCGTCCCCTAATCCTAACCCGTACGCTAACACTAACCCGCGCCCTCACACGCACGCTCCCCCTAAAGCGTTGCCGTACCCTCACCTGGACCCTAAACCGTCCCCGTCCCCTAACCCTAACCCTAGCCCGAACCCTAACCCTAACCCTTCCCCGAAGCCTGACCCTCACCCGTCCCCTAATCCTAACACGTACGCTAACACTAACCCGCGCCCTCACACGCACGCTCCCCCTAAAGCGTTGCCGTACCCTCACCTGGACCCTAAACCGTCCCCGTCCCCTAACCCTAACCCTAGCCCGAACCCTAACCCTAACCCTTCCCCGAAGCCTGACCCTCACCCGTCCCCTAATCCTAACCCGTACGCTAACACTAACCCGCGCCCTCACACGCACGCTCCCCCTAAAGCGTTGCCATACCCTCACCTGGACCCTAAACCGTCCCCGTCCCCTAACCCTAACCCTAGCCCGAACCCTAACCCTAACCCTTCCCCGAAGCCTGACCCTCACCCGTCCCCTAATCCTAACCCGTACGCTAACACTAACCCGCGCCCTCACACGCACGCTCCCCCTAAAGCGTTGCCGTACCCTCACCTGGACCCTAAACCGTCCCCGTCCCCTAACCCTAACCCTAGCCCGAACCCTAACCCTAACCCTTCCCCGAAGCCTGACCCTCACCCGTCCCCTAATCCTAACCCGTACGCTAACACTCACCCGCGCCCTCACACGCACGCTTCCCCTAAAGCGTTGCCATACCCTCACCTGGACCCTAAACTGTGCCCGTCCCCTAACCCTAACCCTAGCCCGAACCCTAACCCTAACCCTTCCCCGAAGCCTGACCCTCACCCGTGCCCTAATCCTAACACGTACGCTAACACTAACCCGCGCCCTCACACGCACGCTCCCCCTAAAGCGTTGCCGTACCCTCACCTGGACCCTAAACCGTCCCCGTCCCCTAACCCTAACCCTAGCCCGAACCCTAACCCTAACCCTTCCCCGAAGCCTGACCCTCAACCGTCCCCTAATCCTAAACCGTACGCTAACACTAACCCGCGCCCTCACATGCACGCTCCCCCTAAAGCGTTGCCGTACCCTCACCTGGACCCTAAACCGTCCCCGTCCCCTAACCCTAACCCTAGCCCGAACCCTAACCCTAACCCTTCCCCGAAGCCTGACCCTCACCCGTCCCCTAATCCTAACCCGTACGCTAACACTAACCCGCGCCCTCACACGCACGCTCCCCCTAAAGCATTGCCGTACCCTCACCTGGACCCTAAACCGTCCCCGTCCCCTAACCCTAACCCTAGCCCGAACCCTAACCCTAACCCTTCCCCGAAGCCTGACCCTCACCCGTGCCCTAATCCTAACCCGTACGCTAACACTAACCCGCGCCCTCACACGCACGCTCCCCCTAAACCGTTGCCGTACCCTCACCTGGACCCTAAACCGTCCCCGTCCCCTAACCCTAACCCTAGCCCGAACCCTAACCCTAACCCTTCCCCGAAGCCTGACCCTCACCCTTGCCCTAATCCTAACCCGTACGCTAACACTAACCCGCGCCCTCACACGCACGCTCCCCCTAAAGCGTTGCCGTACCCTCATCTGGACCCTAAACCGTCCCCGTCCCCTAACCCTAACCCTAGCCCGAACCCTAACCCTAACCCTTCCCCGAAGCCTGACCCTCACCCGTCCCCTAATCCTAACCCGTACGCTAACACTAACCCGCGCCCTCACACGCACGCTCCCCCTAAAGCGTTGCCGTACCCTCACCTGGACCCTAAACCGTCCCCGTCCCCTAACCCTAACCCTAGCCCGAACCCTAACCCTAACCCTTCCCCGAAGCCTGACCCTCACCCGTCCCCTAATCCTAACACGTACGCTAACACTAACCCGCGCCCTCACACGCACGCTCCCCCTAAAGCGTTGCCGTACCCTCACCTGGACCCTAAACCGTCCCCGTCCCCTAACCCTAACACTAGCCCGAACCCTAACCCTAACGCTTCCCCGAAGCCTGACCCTCACCCGTGCCCTAATCCTAACCCGTACGCTAACACTAACCCGCGCCCTCACACGCACGCTCCCCCTAAAGCGTTGCCGTACCCTCACCTGGACCCTAAACCGTCCCCGTCCCCTAACCCTAACCCTAGCCCGAACCCTAACCCTAACCCTTCCCCGAAGCCTGACCCTCACCCGTGCCCTAATCCTAACCCGTACGATAACACTAACCCGCGCCCTCACACGCACGCTCCCCCTAAAGCGTTGCCGTACCCTCACCTGGACCCTAAACCGTCCCCGTCCCCTAACCCTAACCCTAGCCCGAACCCTAACCCTAACCCTTCCCCGAAGCCTGACCCTCACCCGTGCCCTAATCCTAACCCGTACGCTAACACTAACCCGCGCCCTCACACGCACGCTCCCCCTAAAGCGTTGCCGTACCCTCACCTGGACCCTAAACCGTCCCCGTCCCCTAACCCTAACCCTAGCCCGAACCCTAACCCTAACCCTTCCCCGAAGCCTGACCCTCAACCGTCCCCTAATCCTAACACGTACGCTAACACTAACCCGCGCCCTCACACGCACGCTCCCCCTAAAGCGTTGCCGTACCCTCACCTGGACCCTAAACCGTCCCCGTCCCCTAACCCTAACCCTAGCCCGAACCCTAACCCTAACCCTTCCCCGAAGCCTGACCCTCACCCGTCCCCTAATCCTAACCCGTACGCTAACACTAACCCGCGCCCTCACACGCACGCTCCCCCTAAAGCGTTGCCGTACCCTCACCTGGACCCTAAACCGTCCCCGTCCCCTAACCCTAACCCTAGCCCGAACCCTAACCCTAACCCTTCCCCGAAGCCTGACCCTCACCCGTCCCCTAATCCTAACCCGTACGCTAACACTAACCCGCGCCCTCACACGCACGCTCCCCCTAAAGCGTTGCCGTACCCTCACCTGGACCCTAAACCGTCCCCGTCCCCTAACCCTAACCCTAGCCCGAACCCTAACCCTAACCCTTGCCCGAAGCGTGACCCTAACCCTTGCCCTAATCCTAACCCGTACGCTAACACTAACCCGCGCCCTCACACGCACGCTCCCCCTAAAGCGTTGCCGTACCCTCACCTGGACCCTAAACCGTCCCCGTCCCCTAACCCTAACCCTAGCCCGAACCCTAACCCTAACCCTTCCCCGAAGCCTGACCCTCACCCGTCCCCTAATCCTAACCCGTACGCTAACACTAACCCGCGCCCTCACACGCACGCTTCCCCTAAAGCGTTGCCATACCCTCACCTGGACCCTAAAGTGTGCCCGTCCCCTAACCCTAACCCTAGCCCGAACCCTAACCCTAACCCTTCCCCGAAGCCTGACCCTCACCCGTGCCCTAATCCTAACACGTACGCTAACACTAACCCGCGCCCTCACACGCACGCTCCCCCTAAAGCGTTGCCGTACCCTCACCTGGACCCTAAACCGTCCCCGTCCCCTAACCCTAACCCTAGCCCGAACCCTAACCCTAACCCTTCCCCGAAGCCTGACCCTCAACCGTCCCCTAATCCTAAACCGTACGCTAACACTAACCCGCGCCCTCACACGCACGCTCCCCCTAAAGCGTTGCCGTACCCTCACCTGGACCCTAAACCGTCCCCGTCCCCTAACCCTAACCCTAGCCCGAACCCTAACCCTAACCCTTCCCCGAAGCCTGACCCTCACCCGTGCCCTAATCCTAACCCGTACGCTAACACTAACCCGCGCCCTCACACGCACGCTCCCCCTAAAGCGTTGCCGTACCCTCACCTGGACCCTAAACCGTCCCCGTCCCCTAACCCTAACCCTAGCCCGAACCCTAACCCTAACCCTTCCCCGAAGCCTGACCCTCACCCGTCCCCTAATCCTAACCCGTACGCTAACACTAACCCGCGCCCTCACACGCACGCTCCCCCTAAACCGTTGCCATACCCTCACCTGGACCCTAAACCGTCCCCGTCCCCTAACCCTAACCCTAGCCCGAACCCTAACCCTAACCCTTCCCCGAAGCCTGACCCTCACCCTTGCCCTAATCCTAACCCGTACGCTAACACTAACCCGCGCCCTCACACGCACGCTCCCCCTAAAGCGTTGCCGTACCCTCACCTGGACCCTAAACCGTCCCCGTCCCCTAACCCTAACCCTAGCCCGAACCCTAACCCTAACCCTTCCCCGAAGCCTGACCCTCACCCGTCCCCTAATCCTAACCCGTACGCTAACACTAACCCGCGCCCTCACACGCACGCTCCCCCTAAAGCGTTGCCGTACCCTCACCTGGACCCTAAACCGTCCCCGTCCCCTAACCCTAACCCTAGCCCGAACCCTAACCCTAACCCTTCCCCGAAGCCTGACCCTCACCCGTCCCCTAATCCTAACACGTACGCTAACACTAACCCGCGCCCTCACACGCACGCTCCCCCTAAAGCGTTGCCGTACCGTCACCTGGACCCTAAACCGTCCCCGTCCCCTAACCCTAACACTAGCCCGAACCCTAACCCTAACCCTTCCCCGAAGCCTGACCCTCACCCGTGCCCTAATCCTAACCCGTACGCTAACACTAACCCGCGCCCTCACACGCACGCTCCCCCTAAAGCGTTGCCGTACCCTCACCTGGACCCTAAACCGTCCCCGTCCCCTAACCCTAACCCTAGCCCGAACCCTAACCCTAACCCTTCCCCGAAGCCTGACCCTCACCCGTCCCCTAATCCTAACCCGTACGATAACACTAACCCGCGCCCTCACACGCACGCTCCCCCTAAAGCGTTGCCGTACCCTCACCTGGACCCTAAACCGTCCCCGTCCCCTAACCCTAACCCTAGACCGAACCCTAACCCTAACCCTTCCCCGAAGCCTGACCCTCACCCGTCCCCTAATCCTAACTCGTACGCTAAAACTAACCCACGCCCTCACACGCACGCTCCCCCTAAAGCGCTGCCGTACCCTCACCTGGACCCTAAACCGTCCCCGTCCCCTAACCCTAACCCTAGCCCGAACCCTAACTCTAACCCTTCCCCGAAGCCTGACCCTCACCCGTCCCCTAATCCTAACCCGTACGCTAACACTAACCCGCGCCCTCACACGCACGCTCCCCCTAAAGCGTTGCCGTACCCTCACCTGGACCCTAAACCGTCCCCATCCCCTAACCCTAACCCTAGCCCGAACCCTAACCCTAACCCTTGCCCGAAGCCTGACCCTCACCCGTGCCCTAATCCTAACCCGTACGCTAACACTAACCCGCGCCCTCACACGCACGCTCCCCCTAAAGCGTTGCCGTACCCTCACCTGGACCCTAAACCGTCCCCGTCCCCTAACCCTAACCCTAGCCCGAACCCTAACCCTAACCCTTCCCCGAAGCCTGACCCTCACCCGTCCCCTAATCCTAACCCGTACGCTAACACTAACCCGCGCCCTCACACGCACGCTTCCCCTAAAGCGTTGCCGTACCCTCACCTGGACCCTAAACCGTCCCCGTCCCCTAACCCTAACCCTAGCCCGAACCCTAACCCTAACCCTTCCCCGAAGCCTGACCCTCACCCGTGCCCTAATCCTAACACGTACGCTAACACTAACCCGCGCCCTCACCCGCACGCTCCCCCTAAAGCGTTGCCGTACCCTCAACTGGACCCTAAACCGTCCCCGTCCCCTAACCCTAACCCTAGCCCGAACCCTAACCCTAACCCTTCCCCGAAGCCTGACCCTCAACCGTGCCCTAATCCTAACCCGTACGCTAACACTAACCCGCGCCCTCACACGCACGCTCCCCCTAAAGCGTTGCCGTACCCTCACCTGGACCCTAAACCGTCCCCGTCCCCTAACCCTAACCCTAGCCCGAACCCTAACCCTAACCCTTCCCCGAAGCCTGACCCTCACCCGTGCCCTAATCGTAACCCGTACGCTAACACTAACCCACGCCCTCACACGCACGCTCCCCCTAAAGCGTTGCCGTACCCTCACCTGGACCCTAAACCGTCCCCGTCCCCTAACCCTAACCCTAGCCCGAACCCTAACCCTAACCCTTCCCCGAAGCCTGACCCTCACCCGTCCCCTAATCCTAACCCGTACGCTAACACTAACCCGCGCCCTCACACGCACGCTCCCCCTAAAGCGTTGCCATACCCTCACCTGGACCCTAAACCGTCCCCGTCCCCTAACCCTAACCCTAGCCCGAACCCTAACCCTAACCCTTCCCCGAAGCCTGACCCTCACCCGTCCCCTAATCCTAACCCGTACGCTAACACTAACCCGCGCCCTCACACGCACGCTCCCCCTAAAGCGTTGCCGTACCCTCACCTGGACCCTAAACCGTCCCCGTCCCCTAACCCTAACCCTAGCCCGAACCCTAACCCTAACCCTTCCCCGAAGCCTGACCCTCACCCGTCCCCTAATCCTAACCCGTACGCTAACACTAACCCGCGCCCTCACACGCACGCTCCCCCTAAAGCGTTGCCATACCCTCACCTGGACCCTAAACCGTCCCCGTCCCCTAACCCTAACCCTAGCCCGAACCCTAACCCTAACCCTTCCCCGAAGCCTGACCCTCACCCGTCCCCTAATCCTAACCCGTACGCTAACACTAACCCGCGCCCTCACACGCACGCTCCCCCTAAAGCGTTGCCGTACCCTCACCTGGACCCTAAACCGTCCCCGTCCCCTAACCCTAACCCTAGCCCGAACCCTAACCCTAACCCTTCCCCGAAGCGTGACCCTCACCCTTGCCCTAATCCTAACCCGTACGCTAACACTAACCCGCGCCCTCACACGCACGCTCCCCCTAAAGCGTTGCCGTACCCTCACCTGGACCCTAAACCGTCCCCGTCCCCTAAACCTAACCCTAGCCCGAACCCTAACCCTAACCCTTCCCCGAATCCTGACCCTCACCCGTCCCCTAATCCTAACCCGTACGCTAACACTAACCCGCGCCCTCACACGCACGCTCCCCCTAAAGCGTTGCCGTACCCTCACCTGGACCCTAAACCGTCCCCGTCCCCTAACCCTAACCCTAGCCCGAACCCTAACCCTAACCCTTCCCCGAAGCCTGACCCTCACCCGTGCCCTAATCCTAACCCGTACGCTAACACTAACCCGCGCCCTCACACGCACGCTCCCCCTAAAGCGTTGCCGTACCCTCACCTGGACCCTAAACCGTCCCCGTCCCCTAACCCTAACCCTAGCCCGAACCCTAACCCTAAACCTTCCCCGAAGCCTGACCCTCACCCGTCCCCTAATCCTAACCCGTACGCTAACACTAACCCGCGCCCTCACACGCACGCTCCCCCTAAAGCGTTGCCGTACCCTCACCTGGACCCTAAACCGTCCCCGTCCCCTAACCCTAACCCTAGCCCGAACCCTAACCCTAACCCTTCCCCGAAGCCTGACCCTCACCCGTCCCCTAATCCTAACCCGTACGCGAACACTAACCCGCGCCCTCACACGCACGCTCCCCCTAAAGCGTTGCCGTACCCTCACCTGGACCCTAAACCGTCCCCGTCCCCTAACCCTAACCCTAGCCCGAACCCTAACCCTAACCCTTCCCCGAAGCCTGACCCTCACCCGTCCCCTAATCCTAACCCGTACGCTAACACTAACCCGCGCCCTCACACGCACGCTCCCCCTAAAGCGTTGCCGTACCCTCACCTGGACCCTAAACCGTCCCCGTCCCCTAACCCTAACCCTAGCCCGAACCCTAACCCTAACCCTTCCCCGAAGCCTGACCCTCACCCGTGCCCTAATCCTAACCCGTACGCTAACACTAACCCGCGCCCTCACACGCACGCTCCCCCTAAAGCGTTGCCGTACCCTCACCTGGACCCTAAACCGTCCCCGTCCCCTAACCCTAACCCTAGCCCGAACCCTAACCCTAACCCTTCCCCGAAGCCTGACCCTCACCCGTCCCCTAATCCTAACTCGTACGCTAAAACTAACCCACGCCCTCACACGCATGCTCCCCCTAAAGCGCTGCCGTACCCTCACCTGGACCCTAAACCGTCCCCGTCCCCTAACCCTAACCCTAGCCCGAACCCTAACCCTAACCCTTCCCCGAAGCCTGACCCTCACCCGTCCCCTAATCCTAACCCGTACGCTAACACTAACCCGCGCCCTCACACGCACGCTCCCCCTAAAGCGTTGCCGTACCCTCACCTGGACCCTAAACCGTCCCCGTCCCCTAACCCTAACCCTAGCCCGAACCCTAACCCTAACCCTTGCCCGAAGCCTGACCCTAACCCGTGCCCTAATCCTAACCCGTACGCTAACACTAACCCGCGCCCTCACACGCACGCTCCCCCTAAAGCGTTGCCGTACCCTCACCTGGACCCTAAACCGTCCCCGTCCCCTAACCCTAACCCTAGCCCGAACCCTAACCCTAACCCTTCCCCGAAGCCTGACCCTCACCCGTCCCCTAATCCTAACCCGTACGCTAACACTAACCCGCGCCCTCACACGCACGCTCCCCCTAAAGCGTTGCCGTACCCTCACCTGGACCCTAAACCGTCCCCGTCCCCTAACCCTAACCCTAGCCCGAACCCTAACCCTAACCCTTCCCCGAAGCCTGACCCTCACCCGTGCCCTAATCCTAACACGTACGCTAACACTAACCCGCGCCCTCACACGCACGCTCCCCCTAAAGCATTGCCGTACCCTCACCTGGACCCTAAACCGTCCCCGTCCCCTAACCCTAACCCTAGCCCGAACCCTAACCCTAACCCTTCCCCGAAGCCTGACCCTCACCCTTGCCCTAATCCTAACCCGTACGCTAACACTAACCCGCGCCCTCACACGCATGCTCCCCCTAAAGCGGTGCCGTACCCTCACCTGGACCCTAAACCGTCCCCGTCCCCTAACCCTAACCCTAGCCCGAACCCTAACCCTAACCCTTCCCCAAATCCTGACCCTCACCCGTCCCCTAATCCTAACCCGTACGCTAACACTAACCCGCGCCCTCACACGCACGCTCCCCCTAAAGCGTTGCCGTACCCTCACCTGGACCCTAAACCGTCCCCGTCCCCTAACCCTAACCCTCGCCCGAACCCTAACCCTAACCCTTCCCCGAAGCCTGACCCTCACCCGTGCCCTAATCCTAACCCGTACGCTAACACTAACCCGCGCCCTCACACGCACGCTCCCCCTAAAGCGTTGCCGTACCCTCACCTGGACCCTAAACCGTCCCCGTCCCCTAACCCTAACCCTAGCCCGAACCCTAACCCTAAACCTTCCCCGAAGCCTGACCCTCACCCGTCCCCTAATCCTAACCCGTACGCTAACACTAACCCGCGCCCTCACACGCACGCTCCCCCTAAAGCGTTGCCGTACCCTCACCTGGACCCTAAACCGTCCCCGTCCCCTAACCCTAACCCTAGCCCGAACCCTAACCCTAACCCTTCCCCGAAGCCTGACCCTCACCCGTCCCCTAATCCTAACCCGTACGCGAACACTAACCCGCGCCCTCACACGCACGCTCCCCCTAAAGCGTTGCCGTACCCTCACCTGGACCCTAAACCGTCCCCGTCCCCTAACCCTAACCCTAGCCCGAACCCTAACCCTAACCCTTCCCCGAAGCCTGACCCTCACCCGTCCCCTAATCCTAACCCGTACGCTAACACTAACCCGCGCCCTCACACGCACGCTCCCCCTAAAGCGTTGCCGTACCCTCACCTGGACCCTAAACCGTCCCCGTCCCCTAACCCTAACCCTAGCCCGAACCCTAACCCTAACCCTTCCCCGAAGCCTGACCCTCACCCGTGCCCTAATCCTAACCCGTACGCTAACACTAACCCGCGCCCTCACACGCACGCTCCCCCTAAAGCGTTGCCGTACCCTCACCTGGACCCTAAACCGTCCCCGTCCCCTAACCCTAACCCTAGCCCGAACCCTAACCCTAACCCTTCCCCGAAGCCTGACCCTCACCCGTGCCCTAATCCTAACACGTACGCTAACACTAACCCGCGCCCTCACACGCACGCTTCCCCTAAAGCGTTGCCGTACCCTCACCTGGTCCCTAAACTGTCCCCGTCCCCTAACCCTAACCCTAGCCTGAACCCTAACCCTAACCCTTCCCCGAAGCCTGACCCTCACCCGTGCCCTAATCCTAACACGTACGCTAACACTAACCCGCGCCCTCAAACGCACGCTCCCCCTAAAGCGTTGCCGTACCCTCACCTGGACCCTAAACCGTCCCCGTCCCCTAACCCTAACCCTAGCCCGAACCCTAACCCTAACCCTTCCCCGAAGCCTGACCCTCAACCGTGCCCTAATCCTAACCCGTACGCTAACACTAACCCGCGCCCTCACACGCACGCTCCCCCTAAAGCGTTGCCGTACCCTCACCTGGACCCTAAACCGTCCCCGTCCCCTAACCCTAACCCTAGCCCGAACCCTAACCCTAAACCTTCCCCGAAGCCTGACCCTCACCCGTGCCCTAATCCTAACCCGTACGCTAACACTAACCCGCGCCCTCACACGCACGCTCCCCCTAAAGCGTTGCCGTACCCTCACCTGGACCCTAAACCGTCCCCGTCCCCTAACCCTAACCCTAGCCCGAACCCTAACCCTAACCCTTCCCCGAAGCCTGACCCTCACCCGTCCCCTAATCCTAACCCGTACGCGAACACTAACCCGCGCCCTCACACGCACGCTCCCCCTAAAGCGTTGCCGTACCCTCACCTGGACCCTAAACCGTCCCCGTCCCCTAACCCTAACCCTAGCCCGAACCCTAACCCTAACCCTTCCCCGAAGCCTGACCCTCACCCGTCCCCTAATCCTAACCCGTACGCTAACACTAACCCGCGCCCTCACACGCACGCTCCCCCTAAAGCGTTGCCGTACCCTCACCTGGACCCTAAACCGTCCCCGTCCCCTAACCCTAACCCTAGCCCGAACCCTAACCCTAACCCTTCCCCGAAGCCTGACCCTCACCCGTGCCCTAATCCTAACCCGTACGCTAACACTAACCCGCGCCCTCACACGCACGCTCCCCCTAAAGCTTTGCCGTACCCTCACCTGGACCCTAAACCGTCCCCGTCCCCTAACCCTAACCCTAGCCCGAACCCTAACCCTAACCCTTCCCCGAAGCCTGACCCTCACCCGTCCCCTAATCCTAACTCGTACGCTAAAACTAACCCACGCCCTCACACGCATGCTCCCCCTAAAGCGCTGCCGTACCCTCACCTGGACCCTAAACCGTCCCCGTCCCCTAACCCTAACCCTAGCCCGAACCCTAACCCTAACCCTTCCCCGAAGCCTGACCCTCACCCGTCCCCTAATCCTAACCCGTACGCTAACACTAACCCGCGCCCTCACACGCACGCTCCCCCTAAAGCGTTGCCGTACCCTCACCTGGACCCTAAACCGTCCCCGTCCCCTAACCCTAACCCTAGCCCGAACCCTAACCCTAACCCTTCCCCGAAGCCTGACCCTCACCCGTCCCCTAATCGTAACCCGTACGCGAACACTAACCGGCGCCCTCACACGCACGCTCCCCCTAAAGTGTTGCCGTACCCTCACCTGGACCCTAAACCGTCCCCGTCCCCTAACCCTAACCCTAGCCCGAACCCTAACCCTAACCCTTCCCCGAAGCCTGACCCTCACCCGTGCCCTAATCCTAACCCGTACGCTAACACTAACCCGCGCCCTCACACGCACGCTCCCCCTAAAGCGTTGCCGTACCCTCACCTGGACCCTAAACCGTCCCCGTCCCCTAACCTTAACCCTAGCCCGAACCCTAACCCTAACCCTTCCCCGAAGCCTGACCCTCACCCGTGCCCTAATCCTAACCCGTACGCTAACACTAACCCGCGCCCTCACACGCACGCTCCCCCTAAAGCGTTGCCGTACCCTCACCTGGACCCTAAACCGTCCCCGTCCCCTAACCCTAACCCTAGCCCGAACCCTAACCCTAACCCTTCCCCGAAGCCTGACCCTCACCCGTGCCCTAATCCTAACCCGTACGCTAACACTAACCCGCACCCTCACACGCACGCTCCCCCTAAAGCGTTGCCGTACCCTCACCTGGACCCTAAACCGTCCCCGTCCCCTAACCCTAACCCTAGCCCGAACCCTAACCCTAACCCTTCCCCGAAGCCTGACCCTCACCCGTCCCCTAATCGTAACCCGTACGCTAACACTAACCCGCGCCCTCACACGCACGCTCCCCCTAAAGCGTTGCCGTACCCTCACCTGGACCCTAAACCGTCCCCGTCCCCTAACCCTAACCCTAGCCCGAACCCTAACCCTAACCCTTCCCCGAAGCCTGACCCTCACCCGTGCCCTAATCCTAACACGTACGCTAACACTAACCCGCGCCCTCACACGCACGCTTCCCCTAAAGCGTTGCCGTACCCTCACCTGGTCCCTAAACTGTCCCCGTCCCCTAACCCTAACCCTAGCCTGAACCCTAACCCTAACCCTTCCCCGAAGCCTGACCCTCACCCGTGCCCTAATCCTAACACGTACGCTAACACTAACCCGCGCCCTCACACGCACGCTCCCCCTAAAGCGTTGCCGTACCCTCACCTGGACCCTAAACCGTCCCCGTCCCCTAACCCTAACCCTAGCCCGAACCCTAACCCTAACCCTTCCCCGAAGCCTGACCCTCAACCGTGCCCTAATCCTAACCCGTACGCTAACACTAACCCGCGCCCTCACACGCACGCTCCCCCTAAAGCGTTGCCGTACCCTCACCTGGACCCTAAACCGTCCCCGTCCCCTAACCCTAACCCTAGCCCGAACCCTAACCCTAACCCTTCCCCGAAGCCTGACCCTCACCCGTGCCCTAATCCTAACCCGTACTCTAACACTAACCCGCGCCCTCACACGCACGCTCCCCCTAAAGCGTTGCCATACCCTCACCTGGACCCTAAACCGTCCCCGTCACCTAACCCTAACCCTAGCCCGAACCCTAACCCTAACCCTTCCCCGAAGCCTGACCCTCACCCGTCCCCTAATCCTAACCCGTACGCTAACACTAACCCGCGCCCTCACACGCACGCTCCCCCTAAAGCGTTGCCGTACCCTCACCTGGACCCTAAACCGTCCCCGTCCCCTAACCCTAACCCTAGCCCGAACCCTAACCCTAACCCTTCCCCGAAGCCTGACCCTCACCCGTGCCCTAATCCTAACCCGTACGCTAACACTAACCCGCGCCCTCACACGCACGCTCCCCCTAAAGCGTTGCCGTACCCTCACCTGGACCCTAAACCGTCCCCGTCCCCTAACCCTAACCCTAGCCCGAACCCTAACCCTAACCCTTCCCCGAAGCCTGACCCTCACCCGTCCCCTAATCGTAACCCGTACGCTAACACTAACCCGCGCCCTCACACGCACGCTCCCCCTAAAGCGTTGCCGTACCCTCACCTGGACCCTAAACCGTCCCCGTCCCCTAACCCTAACCCTAGTCCGAACCCTAACCCTAACCCTTCCCCGAAGCCTGACCCTCACCCGTGCCCTAATCCTAACACGTACGCTAACACTAACCCGCGCCCTCACACGCACGCTCCCCCTAAAGCGTTTCCGTACCCTCACCTGGACCCTAAACCGTCCCCGTCCCCTAACCCTAACCCTAGCCCGAACCCTAACCCTAACCCTTCCCCGAAGCCTGACCCTCACCCGTCCCCTAATCCTAACCCGTACGCTAACACTAACCCGCGCCCTCACACGCACGCTCCCCCTAAAGCGTTGCCGTACCCTCACCTGGACCCTAAACCGTCCCCGTCCCCTAACCCTAACCCTAGCCCGAACCCTAACCCTAACCCTTCCCCAAAGCCTGACCCTCACCCGTCCCATAATCCTAACCCGTACGCTAACACTAACCCGCGCCCTAACACGCACGCTCCCCCTAAAGCATTGCCGTACCCTCACCTGGACCCTAAACCGTCCCCGTCCCCTAACCCTAACCCTAGCCCGAACCCTAACCCTAACCCTTTCCCGAAGCCTGACCCTCACCCGTCCACTAATCGTAACCCGTACGCTAACACTAACCCGCGCCCTCACACGCACGCTCCCCCTAAAGCGTTGCCGTACCCTCACCTGGACCCTAAACCGTCCCCGTCCCCTAACCCTAACCCCAGCCCGAACCCTAACCCTAAACCTTCCCCGAAGCCTGACCCTCACCCGTGCCCTAATCCTAAACCGTACGCTAACACTAACCCGCGCCCTCACACGCACGCTCCCCCTAAAGCGTTGCCGTTCCCTCACCTGGACCCTAAACCGTCCCCGTGCCCTAACCCTAACCCTAGCCCGAACCCTAACCCTAACCCTTCCCCGAAGCCTGACCCTCACCCGTGCCCTAATCCTAACCCGTACGCTAACACTAACCCGCGCCCTCACACGCACGCTCCCCCTAAAGCGTTGCCGTACCCTCACCTGGACCCTAAACCGTCCCCGTCCCCTAACCCTAACCCTAGCCCGAACCCTAACCCTAACCCTTCCCCGAAGCCTGACCCTCACCCGTCCCCTAATCCTAACCCGTACGCTAACACTAACCCGCGCCCTCACACGCACGCTCCCCCTAAAGCGTTGCCGTACCCTCACCTGGACCCTAAACCGTCCCCGTCCCCTAACCCTAACCCTAGCCCGAACCCTAACCCTAACCCTTCCCCGAAGCCTGACCCTCACCCGTGCCCTAATCCTAACCCGTACGCTAACACTAACCCGCGCCCTCACACGCACGCTCCCCCTAAAGCGTTGTCGTACCCTCACCTGGACCCTAAACCGTCCCCGTTGCCTACCCCTAACCCTAGCCCGAACCCTAACCCTAACCCTTCCCCGAAGCCTGACCCTCACCCGTGCCCTAATCCTAAACCGTACGCTAACACTAACCCGCGCCCTCACACGCACGCTCCCCCTAAAGCATTGCCGTACCCTCACCTGGACCCTAAACCGTCCCCATCCCCTAACCCTAACCCTAGCCCGAACCCTAACCCTAACCCTTCCCCGAATCCTGACCCTCACCCGTCCCCTAATCCTATCCCGTACGCTAACACTAACCCGCGCCCTCACACGCACGCTCCCCCTAAAGCGTTGCCGTACCCTCACCTGGACCCTAAACCGTCCCCGTCCCCTAACCCTAACCCTAGCCCGAACCCTAACCCTAACCCTTCCCCGAAGCCTGAACCTCACCCGTGCCCTAATCCTAACCCGTACGCTAACACTAACCCGCGCCCTCACACGCACGCTCCCCCTAAAGCGTTGCCGTACCCTCACCTGGACCCTAAACCGTCCCCGTCCCCTAACCCTAACCCTAGCCCGAACCCTAACCCTAACCCTTCCCCGAAGCCTGACCCTCAACCATCCCATAATCCTAACCCGTACGCTAACACTAACCCGCGCCCTCACACGCACGCTCCCCCTAAAGCGTTTCCGTACCCTCACCTGGACCCTAAACCGTCCCCGTCCCCTAACCCTAACCCTAGCCCGAACCCTAACCCTAACCCTTCCCCGAAGCCTGACCCTCACCCGTCCCCTAATCCTAACTCGTACGCTATAACTAACCCACGCCCTCACACGCACGCTCCCCCTAAAGCGTTGCCGTACCCTCACCTGGACCCTAAACCGTCCCCGTCCCCTAACCCTAACCCTAGCCCGAACCCTAACCCTAACCCTTCCCCGAAGCCTGACCCTCACCCGTCCCCTAATCCTAACCTGTACGCTAACACTAACCCGCGCCCTCACACGCACGCTCCCCCAAAGCGTTGCCGTACCCTCACCTTGACCCTAAACCGACCCCGTCCCCTAACCCTAACCCTAGCCCGAACCCTAACCCTAACCCTTCCCCGAAGCCTGACCCTCACACGTCCCCTAATCCTAACCCGTACGCTAACAATAACCCGCGCCCTCACATGCACGCTCCCCCTAAAGCGTTTCCGTACCCTCACCTGGACCCTAAACCGTCCCCGTCCCCTAACCCTAACCCTAGCCCGAACCCTAACCCTAACCCTTCCCCGAAGCCTGACCCTCACCCGTCCCCTAATCCTAACCCGTACGCTAACACTAACCCGCGCCCTCACACGCACGCTCCCCCTAAAGCGTTGCCGTACCCTCACCTGGACCCTAAACCGTCCCCGTCCCCTAACCCTAACCCTAGCCCGAACCCTAACCCTAACCCTTCCCCGAAGCCTGACCCTCACCCGTGCCCTAATCCTAACCCGTACGCTAACACTAACCCGCGCCCTCACACGCACGCTCCCCCTAAAGCGTTGCCGTACCCTCACCTGGACCCTAAACCGTCCCCGTCCCCTAACCCTAACCCTAGCCCGAACCCTAACCCTAACCCTTCCCCGAAGCCTGACCCTCACCCGTCCCCTAATCCTAACCCGTACGCTAACACTAACCCGCGCCCTCACACGCACGCTCCCCCTAAAGCGTTGCCGTACCCTCACCTGGACCCTAAACCGTCCCCGTCCCCTAACCCTAACACTAGCCCGAACCCTAACCCTAACCCTTCCCCGAAGCCTGACCCTCACCCGTCCCCTAATCCTAACCCGTACGCTAACACTAACCCGCGCCCTCACACGCACGCTCCCCCTAAAGCGTTGCCGTACCCTCACCTGGACCCTAAACCGTCCCCGTCCCCTAACCCTAACCCTAGCCCGAACCCTAACCCTAACCCTTCCCCGAAGCCTGACCCTCACCCGTCCCCTAATCCTAACCCGTACGCTAACACTAACCCGCGCCCTCACACGCACGCTTCCCCTAAAGCGTTGCCGTACCCTCACCTGGACCCTAAACTGTCCCCGTCCCCTAACCCTAACCCTAGCCTGAACCCTAACCCTAACCCTTCCCCGAAGCCTGACCCTCACCCGTGCCCTAATCCTAACACGTACGCTAACACTAACCCGCGCCCTCACACGCACGCTCCCCCTAAAGCGTTGCCGTACCCTCACCTGGACCCTAAACCGTCCCCGTCCCCTAACCCTAACCCTAGCCCGAACCCTAACCCTAACCCTTCCCCGAAGCCTGACACTCAACCGTCCCCTAATCCTAAACCGTACGCTAACACTAACCCGCGCCCTCACACGCACGCTCCCCCTAAAGCGTTGCCGTACCCTCACCTGGACCCTAAACCGTCCCCGTCCCCTAACCCTAACCCTAGCCCGAACCCTAACCCTAACCCTTCCCCGAAGCCTGACCCTCACCCGTGCCCTAATCCTAACCCGTACGCTAACACTAACCCGCGCCCTCACACGCACGCTCCCCCTAAAGCGTTGCCGTATCCTCACCTGGACCCTAAACCGTCCCCGTCCCCTAACCCTAACCCTAGCCCGAACCCTAACCCTAACCCTTCCCCGAAGCCTGACCCTCACCCGTGCCCTAATCCTAACCCGTACGCTAACACTAACCCGCGCCCTCACACGCACGCTCCCCCTAAAGCGTTGCCGTATCCTCACCTGGACCCTAAACCGTCCCCGTCCCCTAACCCTAACCCTAGCCCGAAGCCTAACCCTAACCCTTCCCCGAAGCCTGACCCTCACCCGTCCCATAATCCTAACCCGTACGCTAACACTAACTCGCGCCCTCACACGCACGCTCCCCCTAAAGCGTTGCCGTACCCTCACCTGGACCCTAAACCGTCCCCGTCCCCTAACCCTAACCCTAGCCCGAACCCTAACCCTAACACTTCCCCGAAGCCTGACCCTCACCCGTGCCCTAATCCTAACCCGTACGCTAACACTAACCCGCGCCCTCACACGCACGCTCCCCCTAAAGCACTGCCGTAACCTCACCTGGACCCTAAACCGTCCCCGTCCCCTAACCCTAACCCTAGCCCGAACCCTAATCCTAACCCTTCCCCGAAGCCTGACCCTCACCCGTCCCCTAATCCTAACCCGTACGCTAACACTAACCCGCGCCCTCACACGCACGCTCCCCCTTAAGCGTTGCCGTACCCTCACCTGGACCCTAAACCGTCCCCGTCCCCTAACCCTAACCCTAGCCCGAACCCTAACCCTAACCCTTCCCCGAAGCCTGACCCTCACCCGTGCCCTAATCCTAACACGTACGCTAACACTAACCCACGCCCTCACACGCACGCTCCCCCTAAAGCGTTGCCGTACCCTCACCTGGACCCTAAACCGTCCCCGTCCCCTAACCCTAACCCTAGCCCGAACCCTAACCCTAACTCTTCCCCGAAGCCTGACCCTCACCCGTGCCCTAATCCTAACCCGTACGCTAACACTAACCCGCGCCCTCACACGCACGCTCCCCCTAAAGCGTTGTCGTACCCTCACCTGGACCCTAAACCGTCCCCTTCCCCTAACCCTAACCCTAGCCCGAACCCTAACCCTAACCCTTCCCCGAATCCTGACCCTCACCCGTCCCCTAATCCTAACCCGTACGCTAACACTAACCCGCGCCCTCACACGCACGCTCCCCCTAAAGCGTTGCCGTACCCTCACCTGGACCCTAAACCGTCCCCGTCCCCTAACCCTAACCCTAGCCCGAACCCTAACCCTAACCCTTCCCCGAAGCCTGACCCTCACCCGTCCCCTAATCCTAACCCGTACGCGAACACTAACCCGCGCCCTCACACGCATGCTCCCCCTAAAGCGTTGCCGTACCCTCACCTGGACCCTAAACCGTCCCCGTCCCCTAACCCTAACCCTAGCCCGAACCCTAACCCTAACCCTTCCCCGAAGCCTGACCCTCACCCGTCGCCTAATCCTAACTCGTACGCTAAAACTAACCCACGCCCTCACACGCACGCTCCCCCTAAAGCGCTGCCGTACCCTCACCTGGACCCTAAACCGTCCCCGTCCCCTAACCCTAACCCTAGCCCGAACCCTAACCCTAACCCTTCCCCGAAGCCTGACCCTCACCCGTCCCCTAATCCTAACCCGTACGCTAACACTAACCAGCGCCCTCACACGCACGCTCCCCCTAAAGCGTTGCCGTACCCTCACCTGGACCCTAAACCGTCCCCGTCCCCTAACCCTAACCCTAGCCCGAACCCTAACCCTAACCCTTGCCCGAAGCCTGACCCTCACCCGTCCCCTAATCCTAACCCGTACGCTAACACTAACCCGTGCCCTCACACGCACGCTCCCCCTAAAGCGTTGCCGTACCCTCACCTGGACCCTAAACTGTCCCCGTCCCCTAACCCTAACACTAGCCCGAACCCTAACCCTAACCCTTCCCCGAAGCCTGACCCTCACCCGTCCCCTAATCCTAACCCGTACGCTAACACTAACCCATGCCCTCACACGCACGCTCCCCCTAAAGCGTTGCCGTACCCTCACCTGGACCCTAAACCGTCCCCGTCCCCTAACCCTAACCCTAGCCCGAACCCTAACCCTAGCCCTTCCCCGAAGCCTGACCCTCACCCGTGCCCTAATCCTAACCCGTACGCTAACACTAACCCGCGCCCTCACACGCACGCTCCCCCTAAAGCGTTGCCGTACCCTCACCTGGACCCTAAACCGTCCCCGTCCCCTAACCCTAACCCTAGCCCGAACCCTAACCCTAACCCTTCCCCGAAGCCTGACCCTCACCCGTCCCCTAATCCTAACTCGTACGCTAAAACTAACCCACGCCCTCACACGCACGCTCCCCCTAAAGCGCTGCCGTACCCTCACCTGGACCCTAAACCGTCCCCGTCCCCTAACCCTAACCCTAGCCCGAACCCTAACCCTAACCCTTCCCCGAAGCCTGACCCTCACCCGTGCCCTAATCCTAACACGTACGCTAACACTAACCCGCGCCCTCACACGCACGCTCCCCCTAAAGCGTTGCCGTACCCTCACCTGGACCCTAAACCGTCCCCGTCCCCTAACCCTAACCCTAGCCCGAACCCTAACCCTAACCCTTCCCCGAAGCCTGACCCTCACCCGTGCCCTAATCCTAACCCGTACGCTAACACTAACCCGCGCCCTCACACGCACCCTCCCCCTAAAGCGTTGCCGTACCCTCACCTGGACCCTAAACCGTCCCAGTCCCCTAACCCTAACCCTAGCCCGAACCCTAACCCTAACCCTTCCCCGAAGCCTGACCCTCACCCGTCCCCTAATCCTAACCCATACGCTAACACTAACCCGCGCCCTCACATGCACGCTCCCCCTAAAGCATTGCCGCACCCTCACCTGGACCCTAAACCGTCCCCGTCCCCTAACCCTAACCCTAGCCCGAACCCTAACCCTAACCCTTCCCCGAAGCCTGACCCTCACCCGTCCCCTAATCCTAACCCGTACGCGAACACTAACCCGCGCCCTCACACGCATGCTCCCCCTAAAGCGTTGCCGTACCCTCACCTGGACCCTAAACCGTCCCCGTCCCCTAACCCTAACCCTAGCCCGAACCCTAACCCTAACCCTTCCCCGAAGCCTGACCCTCACCCGTCCCCTAATCCTAACTCGTACGCTAAAACTAACCCACGCCCTCACACGCACGCTCCCCCTAAAGCGTTGCCGTACCCTCACCTGGACCCTAAACCGTCCCCGTCCCCTAACCCTAACCCTAGCCCGAACCCTAACCCTAACCCTTCCCCGAAGCCTGACCCTCACCCGTCCCCTAATCCTAAACCGTACGCTAACACTAACCCGCGCCCTCACACGCACGCTTCCCCTAAAGCGTTGCCGTACCCTCACCTGGACCCTAAACTGTCCCCGTCCCCTAACCCTAACCCTAGCCTGAACCCTAACCCTAACCCTTCCCCGAAGCCTGACCCTCACCCGTGCCCTAATCCTAACACGTACGCTAACACTAACCCGCGCCCTCACACGCACGCTCCCCCTAAAGCGTTGCCGTACCCTCACCTGGACCCTAAACCGTCCCCGTCCCCTAACCCTAACCCTAGCCCGAACCCTAACCCTAACCCTTCCCCGAAGCCTGACCCTCAACCGTGCCCTAATCCTAACCCGTACGCTAACACTAACCCGCGCCCTCACACGCACGCTCCCCCTAAAGCGTTGCCGTACCCTCACCTGGACCCTAAACCGTCCCCGTCCCCTAACCCTAACCCTAGCCCGAACCCTAACCCTAACCCTTCCCCGAAGCCTGACCCTCACCCGTGCCCTAATCCTAACCCGTACGCTAACACTAACCCGCGCCCTCACACGCACGCTCCCCCTAAAGCGTTGCCATACCCTCACCTGGACCCTAAACCGTCCCCGTCACCTAACCCTAACCCTAGCCCGAACCCTAACCCTAACCCTTCCCCGAAGCCTGACCCTCACCCGTCCCCTAATCCTTACCCGTACGCTAACACTAACCCGCGCCCTCACACGCACGCTCCCCCTAAAGCGTTGCCGTACCCTCACCTGGACCCTAAACCGTCCCCGTCCCCTAACCCTAACCCTAGCCCGAACTCTAACCCTAACCCTTCCCCGAAGCCTGACCCTCACCCGTGCCCTAATCCTAACCCGTACGCTAACACTAACCCGCGCCCTCACACGCACGCTCCCCCTAAAGCGTTGCCATACCCTCACCTGGACCCTAAACCGTCCCCGTCACCTAACCCTAACCCTAGCCCGAACCCTAACCCTAACCCTTCCCCGAAGCCTGACCCTCACCCGTCCCCTAATCCTTACCCGTACGCTAACACTAACCCGCGCCCTCACACGCACGCTCCCCCTAAAGCGTTGCCGTACCCTCACCTGGACCCTAAACCGTCCCCGTCCCCTAACCCTAACCCTAGCCCGAACCCTAACCCTAACCCTTCCCCGAAGCCTGACCCTCACCCGTGCCCTAATCCTAACACGTACGCTAACACTAACCCGCGCCCTCACACGCACGCTCCCCCTAAATCGTTTCCGTACCCTCACCTGGACCCTAAACCGTCCCCGTCCCCTAACCCTAACCCTAGCCCGAACCCTAACCCTAACCCTTCCCCGAAGCCTGACCCTCACCCGTGCCCTAATCCTAACCCGTACGCTAACACTAACCCGCGCCCTCACACGCACGCTCCCCCTAAAGCGTTGCCGTATCCTCACCTGGACCCTAAACCGTCCCCGTCCCCTAACCCTAACCCTAGCCCGAAGCCTAACCCTAACCCTTCCCCGAAGCCTGACCCTCACCCGTCCCATAATCCTAACCCGTACGCTAACACTAACTCGCGCCCTCACACGCACGCTCCCCCTAAAGCGTTGCCGTACCCTCACCTGGACCCTAAACCGTCCCCGTCCCCTAACCCTAACCCTAGCCCGAACCCTAACCCTAACACTTCCCCGAAGCCTGACCCTCACCCGTGCCCTAATCCTAACCCGTACGCTAACACTAACCCGCGCCCTCACACGCACGCTCCCCCTAAAGCATTGCCGTAACCTCACCTGGACCCTAAACCGTCCCCGTCCCCTAACCCTAACCCTAGCCCGAACCCTAATCCTAACCCTTCCCCGAAGCCTGACCCTCACCCGTCCCCTAATCCTAACCCGTACGCTAACACTAACCCGCGCCCTCACACGCACGCTCCCCCTAAAGCGTTGCCGTACCCTCACCTGGACCCTAAACCGTCCCCGTCCCCTAACCCTAAACCTAGCCCGAACCCTAACCCTAACCCTTCCCCGAAGCCTGACCCTCACCCGTGCCCTAATCCTAACACGTACGCTAACACTAACCCGCGCCCTCACACCATGCTCCCCCTAAAGCGTTGCCGTACCCTCACCTGGACCCTAAACCGTCCCAGTCCCCTAACCCTAACCCTAGCCCGAACCCTAACCCTAACCCTTCCCCGAAGCCTGACCCTCACCCGTCGCCTAATCCTAACTCGTACGCTAAAACTAACCCACGCCCTCACACGCACGCTCCCCCTAAAGCGCTGCCGTACCCTCACCTGGACCCTAAACCGTCCCCGTCCCCTAACCCTAACCCTAGCCCGAACCCTAACCCTAACCCTTCCCCGAAGCCTGACCCTCACCCGTCCCCTAATCCTAACCCGTACGCTAACACTAACCAGCGCCCTCACACGCACGCTCCCCCTAAAGCGTTGCCGTACCCTCACCTGGACCCTAAACCGTCCCCGTCCCCTAACCCTAACCCTAGCCCGAACCCTAACCCTAACCCTTGCCCGAAGCCTGACCCTAACCCGTGCCCTAATCCTAACCCGTACGCTAACACTAACCCGCGCCCTCACACGCACGCTCCCCCTAAAGCGTTGCCGTACCCTCACCTGGACCCTAAACCGTCCCCGTCCCCTAACCCTAACCCTAGCCCGAACCCTAACCCTAACCCTTCCCCGAAGCCTGACCCTCACCCGTCCCCTAATCCTAACCCGTACGCTAACACTAACCCGCGCCCTCACACGCACGCTTCCCCTAAAGCGTTGCCGTACCCTCACCTGGACCCTAAACCGTCCCCGTCCCCTAACCCTAACCCTAGCCCGAACCCTAACCCTAACCCTTCCCCGAAGCCTGACCCTCACCCGTGCCCTAATCCTAACACGTACGCTAACACTAACCCGCGCCCTCACACGCACGCTCCCCCTAAAGCGTTGCCGTACCCTCACCTGGACCCTAAACCGTCCCCGTCCCCTAACCCTAACCCTAGCCCGAACCCTAACCCTAACCCTTCCCCGAAGCCTGACCCTCAACTGTGCCCTAATCCTAACCCGTACGCTAACACTAACCTGCGCCCTCACACGCACGCTCCCCTTAAAGCGTTGCCGTACCCTCACCTGGACCCTAAACCGTCCCCGTCCCCTAACCCTAACCCTAGCCCAAACCCTAACCCTAACCCTTCCCCGAAGCCTGACCCTCACCCGTGCCCTAATCCTAACCCGTACGCTAACACTAACCCGCGCCCTCACACGCACGCTCCCCCTAAAGCGTTGCCATACCCTCACCTGGACCCTAAACCGTCCCCGTCACCTAACCCTAACCCTAGCCCGAACCCTATCCCTAACCCTTCCCCGAAGCCTGACCCTCACCCGTCCCCTAATCCTAAAACGTACGCTAACACTAACCCGCGCCCTCACACGCACGCTCCCCCTAAAGCGTTGCCGTACCCTCACCTGGACCCTAAACCGTCCCCGTCCCCTAACCCTAACCCTAGCCCGAACCCTAACCCTAACCCTTCCCCGAAGCCTGACCCTCACCCGTCCCATAATCCTAACCCGTACGCTAACACTAACTCGCGCCCTCACACGCACGCTCCCCCTAAAGCGTTGCCGTACCCTCACCTGGACCCTAAACCGTCCCCGTCCCCTAACCCTAACCCTAGCCCGAACCCTAACCCTAACCCTTCCCCGAAGCCTGACCCTCACCCGTGCCCTAATCCTAACCCGTACGCTAACACTAACCCGCGCCCTCACACGCACGCTCCCCCTAAAGCGTTGCCGTAACCTCACCTGGACCCTAAACCGTCCCCGTCCCCTAACCCTAACCCTAGCCCGAACCCTAATCCTAACCCTTCCCCGAAGCCTGACCCTCACCCGTCCCCTAATCCTAACCCGTACGCTAACACTAACCCGCGCCCTCACACGCACGCTCCCCCTAAAGCGTTGCCGTACCCTCACCTGGACCCTAAACCGTCCCCGTCCCCTAACCCTAACCCTAGCCCGAACCCTAACCCTAACCCTTCCCCGAAGCCTGACCCTCACCCGTCCCCTAATCCTAACCCGTACGCTAACACTAACCCGCGCCCTCACACGCACGCTCCCCCTAAAGCGTTGCCGTACCCTCACCTGGACCCTAAACCGTCCCCGTCCCCTAACCCTAACCCTAGCCCGAACCCTAACCCTAACCCTTCCCCGAAGCCTGACCCTCACCCGTCCCCTAATCCTAACCCGTACTCTAACTCTAACCCGCGCCCTCACACGCACGCTCCCCCTAAAGCGTTGCCGTACCCTCACCTGGACCCTAAACCGTCCCCGTCCCCTAACCCTAACCCTAGCCCGAACCCTAACCCTAACCCTTCCCCGAAGCCTGACCCTCACCCGTGCCCTAATCCTAACGCGTACGCTAACACTAACCCGCGCCCTCACACGCACGCTCCCCCTAAAGCGTTGCCGTACCCTCACCTGGACCCTAAACCGTCCCCGTCCCCTAACCCTAACCCTAGCCCGAACCCTAACCCTAACCCTTCCCCGAAGCCTGACCCTCACCCTTGCCCTAATCCTAACCCGTACGCTAACACTAACCCGCGCCCTCACACGCACGCTCCCCCTAAAGCGTTGCCGTACCCTCACCTGGACCCTAAACCGTCCCCATCCCCTAACCCTAACCCTAGCCCGAACCCTAACCCTAACCCTTCCCCGAAGCCTGACCCTCACCCGTCCCCTAATCGTAACCCGTACGCTAACACTAACCCGCGCCCTCACACGCACGCTCCCCCTAAAGCGTTGCCGTACCCTCACCTGGACCCTAAACCGTCCCCGTCCCCTAACCCTAACCCTAGCCCGAACCCTAACCCTAACCCTTCCCCGAAGCCTGACCCTCACCCGTGCCCTAATCCTAACCCGTACGCTAACTCTAACCCGCGCCCTCACACGCACGCTCCCCCTAAAGCGTTGCCGTACCCTCACCTGGACCCTAAACCGTCCCCGTCCCCTAACCCTAACCCTAGCCCGAACCCTAACCCTAACCCTTCCCCGAAGCCTGACCCTCACCCGTCCCCTAATCCTAACCCGTACGCTAACACTAACCCGTGCCCTCACACGCACGCTCCCCCTAAAGCGTTGCCGTACCCTCACCTGGACCCTAAACTGTCCCCGTCCCCTAACCCTAACACTAGCCCGAACCCTAACCCTAACCCTTCCCCGAAGCCTGACCCTCACCCGTCCCCTAATCCTAACCCGTACGCTAACACTAACCCATGCCCTCACACGCACGCTCCCCCTAAAGCGTTGCCGTACCCTCACCTGGACCCTAAACCGTCCCCGTCCCCTAACCCTAACCCTAGCCCGAACCCTAACCCTAACCCTTCCCCGAAGCCTGACCCTCACCCGTGCCCTAATCCTAACCCGTACGCTAACACTAACCCGCGCCCTCACACGCACGCTCCCCCTAAAGCGTTGCCGTACCCTCACCTGGACCCTAAACCGTCCCCGTCCCCTAACCCTAACCCTAGCCCGAACCCTAACCCTAACCCTTCCCCGAAGCCTGACCCTCACCCGTCCCCTAATCCTAACTCGTACGCTAAAACTAACCCACGCCCTCACACGCACGCTCCCCCTAAAGCGCTGCCGTACCCTCACCTGGACCCTAAACCGTCCCCGTCCCCTAACCCTAACCCTAGCCCGAACCCTAACCCTAACCCTTCCCCGAAGCCTGACCCTCACCCGTGCCCTAATCCTAACACGTACGCTAACACTAACCCGCGCCCTCACACGCACGCTCCCCCTAAAGCGTTGCCGTACCCTCACCTGGACCCTAAACCGTCCCCGTCCCCTAACCCTAACCCTAGCCCGAACCCTAACCCTAACCCTTCCCCGAAGCCTGACCCTCACCCGTGCCCTAATCCTAACCCGTACGCGAACACTAACCCGCGCCCTCACACGCACCCTCCCCCTAAAGCGTTGCCGTACCCTCACCTGGACCCTAAACTGTCCCAGTCCCCTAACCCTAACCCTAGCCCGAACCCTAACCCTAACCCTTCCCCGAAGCCTGATCCTCACCCGTCCCCTAATCCTAACCCATACGCTAACACTAACCCGCGCCCTCACATGCACGCTCCCCCTAAAGCATTGCCGTACCCTCACCTGGACCCTAAACCGTCCCCGTCCCCTAACCCTAACCCTAGCCCGAACCCTAACCCTAACCCTTCCCCGAAGCCTGACCCTCACCCGTCCCCTAATCCTAACCCGTACGCGAACACTAACCCGCGCCCTCACACGCATGCTCCCCCTAAAGCGTTGCCGTACCCTCACCTGGACCCTAAACCGTCCCCGTCCCCTAACCCTAACCCTAGCCCGAACCCTAACCCTAACCCTTCCCCGAAGCCTGACCCTCACCCGTCCCCTAATCCTAACTCGTACGCTAAAACTAACCCACGCCCTCACACGCACGCTCCCCCTAAAGCGTTGCCGTACCCTCACCTGGACCCTAAACCGTCCCCGTCCCCTAACCCTAACCCTAGCCCGAACCCTAACCCTAACCCTTCCCCGAAGCCTGACCCTCACCCGTCCCCTAATCCTAAACCGTACGCTAACACTAACCCGCGCCCTCACACGCACGCTTCCCCTAAAGCGTTGCCGTACCCTCACCTGGACCCTAAACTGTCCCCGTCCCCTAACCCTAACCCTAGCCTGAACCCTAACCCTAACCCTTCCCCGAAGCCTGACCCTCACCCGTGCCCTAATCCTAACACGTACGCTAACACTAACCCGCGCCCTCACACGCACGCTCCCCCTAAAGCGTTGCCGTACCCTCACCTGGACCCTAAACCGTCCCCGTCCCCTAACCCTAACCCTAGCCCGAACCCTAACCCTAACCCTTCCCCGAAGCCTGACCCTCAACCGTGCCCTAATCCTAACCCGTACGCTAACACTAACCCGCGCCCTCACACGCACGCTCCCCCTAAAGCGTTGCCGTACCCTCACCTGGACCCTAAACCGTCCCCGTCCCCTAACCCTAACCCTAGCCCGAACCCTAACCCTAACACTTCCCCGAAGCCTGACCCTCACCCGTGCCCTAATCCTAACCCGTACGCTAACACTAACCCGCGCCCTCACACGCACGCTCCCCCTAAAGCGTTGCCATACCCTCACCTGGACCCTAAACCGTCCCCGTCCCCTAACCCTAACCCTAGCCCGAACCCTAACCCTAACCCTTCCCCGAAGCCTGACCCTCACCCGTCCCCTAATCCTTACCCGTACGCTAACACTAACCCGCGCCCTCACACGCACGCTCCCCCTAAAGCGTTGCCGTACCCTCACCTGGACCCTAAACCGTCCCCGTCCCCTAACCCTAACCCTAGCCCGAACTCTAACCCTAACCCTTCCCCGAAGCCTGACCCTCACCCGTGCCCTAATCCTAACCCGTACGCTAACACTAACCCGCGCCCTCACACGCACGCTCCCCCTAAAGCGTTGCCATACCCTCACCTGGACCCTAAACCGTCCCCGTCACCTAACCCTAACCCTAGCCCGAACCCTAACCCTAACCCTTCCCCGAAGCCTGACCCTCACCCGTCCCCTAATCCTTACCCGTACGCTAACACTAACCCGCGCCCTCACACGCACGCTCCCCCTAAAGCGTTGCCGTACCCTCACCTGGACCCTAAACCGTCCCCGTCCCCTAACCCTAACCCTAGCCCGAACCCTAACCCTAACCCTTCCCCGAAGCCTGACCCTCACCCGTGCCCTAATCCTAACACGTACGCTAACACTAACCCGCGCCCTCACACGCACGCTCCCCCTAAATCGTTTCCGTACCCTCACCTGGACCCTAAACCGTCCCCGTCCCCTAACCCTAACCCTAGCCCGAACCCTAACCCTAACCCTTCCCCGAAGCCTGACCCTCACCCGTGCCCTAATCCTAACCCGTACGCTAACACTAACCCGCGCCCTCACACGCACGCTCCCCCTAAAGCGTTGCCGTATCCTCACCTGGACCCTAAACCGTCCCCGTCCCCTAACCCTAACCCTAGCCCGAACCCTAACCCTAACCCTTCCCCGAAGCCTGACCCTCACCCGTCCCATAATCCTAACCCGTACGCTAACACTAACTCCCGCCCTCACACGCACGCTCCCCCTAAAGCGTTGCCGTACCCTCACCTGGACCCTAAACCGTCCCCGTCCCCTAACCCTAACCCTAGCCCGAACCCTAACCCTAACACTTCCCCGAAGCCTGACCCTCACCCGTGCCCTAATCCTAACCCGTACGCTAACACTAACCCGCGCCCTCACACGCACGCTCCCCCTAAAGCGTTGCCGTAACCTCACCTGGACCCTAAACCGTCCCCGTCCCCTAACCCTAACCCTAGCCCGAACCCTAATCCTAACCCTTCCCCGAAGCCTGACCCTCACCCGTCCCCTAATCCTAACCCGTACGCTAACACTAACCCGCGCCCTCACACGCACGCTCCCCCTAAAGCGTTGCCGTACCCTCACCTGGACCCTAAACCGTCCCCGTCCCCTAACCCTAACCCTAGCCCGAACCCTAACCCTAACCCTTCCCCGAAGCCTGACCCTCACCCGTCCCCTAATCCTAACCCGTACGCTAACACTAACCCGCGCCCTCACACGCACGCTCCCCCTAAAGCGTTGCCGTACCCTCACCTGGACCCTAAACCGTCCCCGTCCCCTAACCCTAACCCTAGCCCGAACCCTAACCCTAACCCTTCCCCGAAGCCTGACCCTCACCCGTCCCCTAATCCTAACCCGTACGCTAACTCTAACCCGCGCCCTCACACGCACGCTCCCCCTAAAGCGTTGCCGTACCCTCACCTGGACCCTAAACCGTCCCCGTCCCCTAACCCTAACCCTAGCCCGAACCCTAACCCTAACCCTTCCCCGAAGCCTGACCCTCACCCGTGCCCTAATCCTAACCCGTACGCTAACACTAACCCGCGCCCTCACACGCACGCTCCCCCTAAAGCGTTGCCGTATCCTCACCTGGACCCTAAACCGTCCCCGTCCCCTAACCCTAACCCTAGCCCGAACCCTAACCCTAACCCTTCCCCGAAGCCTGACCCTCACCCGTCCCATAATCCTAACCCGTACGCTAACACTAACTCCCGCCCTCACACGCACGCTCCCCCTAAAGCGTTGCCGTACCCTCACCTGGACCCTAAACCGTCCCCGTCCCCTAACCCTAACCCTAGCCCGAACCCTAACCCTAACACTTCCCCGAAGCCTGACCCTCACCCGTGCCCTAATCCTAACCCGTACGCTAACACTAACCCGCGCCCTCACACGCACGCTCCCCCTAAAGCGTTGCCGTAACCTCACCTGGACCCTAAACCGTCCCCGTCCCCTAACCCTAACCCTAGCCCGAACCCTAATCCTAACCCTTCCCCGAAGCCTGACCCTCACCCGTCCCCTAATCCTAACCCGTACGCTAACACTAACCCGCGCCCTCACACGCACGCTCCCCCTAAAGCGTTGCCGTACCCTCACCTGGACCCTAAACCGTCCCCGTCCCCTAACCCTAACCCTAGCCCGAACCCTAACCCTAACCCTTCCCCGAAGCCTGACCCTCACCCGTCCCCTAATCCTAACCCGTACGCTAACACTAACCCGCGCCCTCACACGCACGCTCCCCCTAAAGCGTTGCCGTACCCTCACCTGGACCCTAAACCGTCCCCGTCCCCTAACCCTAACCCTAGCCCGAACCCTAACCCTAACCCTTCCCCGAAGCCTGACCCTCACCCGTCCCCTAATCCTAACCCGAACGCTAACTCTAACCCGCGCCCTCACACGCACGCTCCCCCTAAAGCGTTGCCGTACCCTCACCTGGACCCTAAACCGTCCCCGTCCCCTAACCCTAACCCTAGCCCGAACCCTAACCCTAACCCTTCCCCGAAGCCTGACCCTCACCCGTGCCCTAATCCTAACACGTACGCTAACACTAACCCGCGCCCTCACACGCACGCTCCCCCTAAAGCGTTGCCGTACCCTCACCTGGACCCTAAACCGTCCCCGTCCCCTAACCCTAACCCTAGCCCGAACCCTAACCCTAACCCTTCCCCGAAGCCTGACCCTCACCCGTCCCCTAATCCTAACCCATACGCTAACACTAACCCGCGCCCTCACATGCACGCTCCCCCTAAAGCATTGCCGTACCCTCACCTGGACCCTAAACCGTCCCCGTCCCCTAACCCTAACCCTAGCCCGAACCCTAACCCTAACCCTTCCCCGAAGCCTGACCCTCACCCGTCCCCTAATCCTAACCCGTACGCGAACACTAACCCGCGCCCTCACACGCATGCTCCCCCTAAAGCGTTGCCGTACCCTCACCTGGACCCTAAACCGTCCCCGTCCCCTAACCCTAACCCTAGCCCGAACCCTAACCCTAACCCTTCCCCGAAGCCTGACCCTCACCCGTCCCCTAATCCTAACTCGTACGCTAAAACTAACCCACGCCCTCACACGCACGCTCCCCCTAAAGCGTTGCCGTACCCTCACCTGGACCCTAAACCGTCCCCGTCCCCTAACCCTAACCCTAGCCCGAACCCTAACCCTAACCCTTCCCCGAAGCCTGACCCTCACCCGTCCCCTAATCCTAACCCGTACGCTAACTCTAACCCGCGCCCTCACACGCACGCTCCCCCTAAAGCGTTGCCGTACCCTCACCTGGACCCTAAACCGTCCCCGTCCCCTAACCCTAACCCTAGCCCGAACCCTAACCCTAACCCTTCCCCGAAGCCTGACCCTCACCCGTGCCCTAATCCTAACACGTACGCTAACACTAACCCGCGCCCTCACACGCACGCTCCCCCTAAAGCGTTGCCGTACCCTCACCTGGACCCTAAACCGTCCCCGTCCCCTAACCCTAACCCTAGCCCGAACCCTAACCCTAACCCTTCCCCGAAGCCTGACCCTCACCCGTCCCCTAATCCTAACCCATACGCTAACACTAACCCGCGCCCTCACATGCACGCTCCCCCTAAAGCATTGCCGTACCCTCACCTGGACCCTAAACCGTCCCCGTCCCCTAACCCTAACCCTAGCCCGAACCCTAACCCTAACCCTTCCCCGAAGCCTGACCCTCACCCGTCCCCTAATCCTAACCCGTACGCGAACACTAACCCGCGCCCTCACACGCATGCTCCCCCTAAAGCGTTGCCGTACCCTCACCTGGACCCTAAACCGTCCCCGTCCCCTAACCCTAACCCTAGCCCGAACCCTAACCCTAACCCTTCCCCGAAGCCTGACCCTCACCCGTCCCCTAATCCTAACTCGTACGCTAAAACTAACCCACGCCCTCACACGCACGCTCCCCCTAAAGCGTTGCCGTACCCTCACCTGGACCCTAAACCGTCCCCGTCCCCTAACCCTAACCCTAGCCCGAACCCTAACCCTAACCCTTCCCCGAAGCCTGACCCTCACCCGTCCCCTAATCCTAAACCGTACGCTAACACTAACCCGCGCCCTCACACGCACGCTTCCCCTAAAGCGTTGCCGTACCCTCACCTGGACCCTAAACTGTCCCCGTCCCCTAACCCTAACCCTAGCCTGAACCCTAACCCTAACCCTTCCCCGAAGCCTGACCCTCACCCGTGCCCTAATCCTAACACGTACGCTAACACTAACCCGCGCCCTCACACGCACGCTCCCCCTAAAGCGTTGCCGTACCCTCACCTGGACCCTAAACCGTCCCCGTCCCCTAACCCTAACCCTAGCCCGAACCCTAACCCTAACCCTTCCCCGAAGCCTGACCCTCAACCGTGCCCTAATCCTAACCCGTACGCTAACACTAACCCGCGCCCTCACACGCACGCTCCCCCTAAAGCGTTGCCGTACCCTCACCTGGACCCTAAACCGTCCCCGTCCCCTAACCCTAACCCTAGCCCGAACCCTAACCCTAACCCTTCCCCGAAGCCTGACCCTCACCCGTGCCCTAATCCTAACCCGTACGCTAACACTAACCCGCGCCCTCACACGCACGCTCCCCCTAAAGCGTTGCCATACCCTCACCTGGACCCTAAACCGTCCCCGTCACCTAACCCTAACCCTAGCCCGAACCCTAACCCTAACCCTTCCCCGAAGCCTGACCCTCACCCGTCCCCTAATCCTTACCCGTACGCTAACACTAACCCGCGCCCTCACACGCACGCTCCCCCTAAAGCGTTGCCGTACCCTCACCTGGACCCTAAACCGTCCCCGTCCCCTAACCCTAACCCTAGCCCGAACCCTAACCCTAACCCTTCCCCGAAGCCTGACCCTCAACTGTGCCCTAATCCTAACCCGTACGCTAACACTAACCTGCGCCCTCACACGCACGCTCCCCTTAAAGCGTTGCCGTACCCTCACCTGGACCCTAAACCGTCCCCGTCCCCTAACCCTAACCCTAGCCCAAACCCTAACCCTAACCCTTCCCCGAAGCCTGACCCTCACCCGTGCCCTAATCCTAACCCGTACGCTAACACTAACCCGCGCCCTCACACGCACGCTCCCCCTAAAGCGTTGCCATACCCTCACCTGGACCCTAAACCGTCCCCGTCACCTAACCCTAACCCTAGCCCGAACCCTAACCCTAACCCTTCCCCGAAGCCTGACCCTCACCCGTCCCCTAATCCTTACCCGTACGCTAACACTAACCCGCGCCCTCACACGCACGCTCCCCCTAAAGCGTTGCCGTACCCTCACCTGGACCCTAAACCGTCCCCGTCCCCTAACCCTAACCCTAGCCCGAACCCTAACCCTAACCCTTCCCCGAAGCCTGACCCTCAACTGTGCCCTAATCCTAACCCGTACGCTAACACTAACCTGCGCCCTCACACGCACGCTCCCCTTAAAGCGTTGCCGTACCCTCACCTGGACCCTAAACCGTCCCCGTCCCCTAACCCTAACCCTAGCCCAAACCCTAACCCTAACCCTTCCCCGAAGCCTGACCCTCACCCGTGCCCTAATCCTAACCCGTACGCTAACACTAACCCGCGCCCTCACACGCACGCTCCCCCTAAAGCGTTGCCATACCCTCACCTGGACCCTAAACCGTCCCCGTCACCTAACCCTAACCCTAGCCCGAACCCTATCCCTAACCCTTCCCCGAAGCCTGACCCTCACCCGTCCCCTAATCCTAAACCGTACGCTAACACTAACCCGCGCCCTCACACGCACGCTCCCCCTAAAGCGTTGCCGTACCCTCACCTGGACCCTAAACCGTCCCCGTCCCCTAACCCTAACCCTAGCCCGAACCCTAACCCTAACCCTTCCCCGAAGCCTGACCCTCACCCGTCCCATAATCCTAACCCGTACGCTAACACTAACTCGCGCCCTCACACGCACGCTCCCCCTAAAGCGTTGCCGTACCCTCACCTGGACCCTAAACCGTCCCCGTCCCCTAACCCTAACCCTAGCCCGAACCCTAACCCTAACCCTTCCCCGAAGCCTGACCCTCACCCGTGCCCTAATCCTAACCCGTACGCTAACACTAACCCGCGCCCTCACACGCACGCTCCCCCTAAAGCGTTGCCGTAACCTCACCTGGACCCTAAACCGTCCCCGTCCCCTAACCCTAACCCTAGCCCGAACCCTAATCCTAACCCTTCCCCGAAGCCTGACCCTCACCCGTCCCCTAATCCTAACCCGTACGCTAACACTAACCCGCGCCCTCACACGCACGCTCCCCCTAAAGCGTTGCCGTACCCTCACCTGGACCCTAAACCGTCCCCGTCCCCTAACCCTAACCCTAGCCCGAACCCTAACCCTAACCCTTCCCCGAAGCCTGACCCTCACCCGTCCCCTAATCCTAACCCGTACTCTAACTCTAACCCGCGCCCTCACACGCACGCTCCCCCTAAAGCGTTGCCGTACCCTCACCTGGACCCTAAACCGTCCCCGTCCCCTAACCCTAACCCTAGCCCGAACCCTAACCCTAACCCTTCCCCAAAGCCTGACCCTCACCCGTGCCCTAATCCTAACGCGTACGCTAACACTAACCCGCGCCCTCACACGCACGCTCCCCCTAAAGCGTTGCCGTACCCTCACCTGGACCCTAAACCGTCCCCGTCCCCTAACCCTAACCCTAGCCCGAACCCTAACCCTAACCCTTCCCCGAAGCCTGACCCTCACCCGTGCCCTAATCCTAACCCGTACGCTAACACTAACCCGCGCCCTCACACGCACGCTCCCCCTAAAGCGTTGCCGTAACCTCACCTGGACCCTAAACCGTCCCCGTCCCCTAACCCTAACCCTAGCCCGAACCCTAATCCTAACCCTTCCCCGAAGCCTGACCCTCACCCGTCCCCTAATCCTAACCCGTACGCTAACACTAACCCGCGCCCTCACACGCACGCTCCCCCTAAAGCGTTGCCGTACCCTCACCTGGACCCTAAACCGTCCCCGTCCCCTAACCCTAACCCTAGCCCGAACCCTAACCCTAACCCTTCCCCGAAGCCTGACCCTCACCCGTCCCCTAATCCTAACCCGTACTCTAACTCTAACCCGCGCCCTCACACGCACGCTCCCCCTAAAGCGTTGCCGTACCCTCACCTGGACCCTAAACCGTCCCCGTCCCCTAACCCTAACCCTAGCCCGAACCCTAACCCTAACCCTTCCCCGAAGCCTGACCCTCACCCGTGCCCTAATCCTAACGCGTACGCTAACACTAACCCGCGCCCTCACACGCACGCTCCCCCTAAAGCGTTGCCGTACCCTCACCTGGACCCTAAACCGTCCCCGTCCCCTAACCCTAACCCTAGCCCGAACCCTAACCCTAACCCTTCCCCGAAGCCTGACCCTCACCCTTGCCCTAATCCTAACCCGTACGCTAACACTAACCCGCGCCCTCACACGCACGCTCCCCCTAAAGCGTTGCCGTACCCTCACCTGGACCCTAAACCGTCCCCATCCCCTAACCCTAACCCTAGCCCGAACCCTAACCCTAACCCTTCCCCGAAGCCTGACCCTCACCCGTCCCCTAATCGTAACCCGTACGCTAACACTAACCCGCGCCCTCACACGCACGCTCCCCCTAAAGCGTTGCCGTACCCTCACCTGGACCCTAAACCGTCCCCGTCCCCTAACCCTAACCCTAGCCCGAACCCTAACCCTAACCCTTCCCCGAAGCCTGACCCTCACCCGTGCCCTAATCCTAACCCGTACGCTAACTCTAACCCGCGCCCTCACACGCACGCTCCCCCTAAAGCGTTGCCGTACCCTCACCTGGACCCTAAACCGTCCCCGTCCCCTAACCCTAACCCTAGCCCGAACCCTAACCCTAACCCTTCCCCGAAGCCTGACCCTCACCCGTCCCCTAATCCTAACCCGTACGCGAACACTAACCCGCGCCCTCACACGCATGCTCCCCCTAAAGCGTTGCCGTAACCTCACCTGGACCCTAAACCGTCCCCGTCCCCTAACCCTAACCCTAGCCCGAACCCTAACCCTAACCCTTCCCCGAAGCCTGACCCTTGCCCGTGCCCTAATCCTAACCCGTACGCTAACACTAACCCGCGCCCTCACATGCACGCTCCCCCTAAAGTGTTGCCGTACCCTCACCTGGACCCTAAACCGTCCCCGTCCCCTAACCCTAACCCTAGCCCGAACCCTAACCCTAACGCTTCCCCGAAGCCTGACCCTCACCCGTGCCCTAATCCTAACCCGTACGCTAACACTAACCCGCGCCCTCACACGCACGCTCCCCCTAAAGCGTTGCCGTACCCTCACCTGGACCCTAAACCGTCCCCGTCCCCTAACCCTAACCCTAGCCCGAACCCTAACCCTAACCCTTCCCCGAAGCCTGACCCTCACCCGTGCCCTAATCCTAACCCATACGCTAACACTAACCCGCGCCCTCACACGCACGCTCCCTCTAAAGCGTTGCCGTACCCCCACCTGGACCCTAAACCGTCCCCGTCCCCTAACCCTAACCCTAGCCCGAACCCTAACCCTAACCCTTCCCCGAAGCCTGACCCTCACCCGTCCCCTAATCGTAACCCGTACGCGAACACTAACCCGCGCCCTCACACGCACGCTCCCCCTAAAGCGTTGCCGTACCCTCACCTGTACCCTAAACCGTCCCCGTCCCCTAACCCTAACCCTAGCCCGAACCCTAACCCTAACCCTTCCCCGAAGCCTGACCCTCACCCGTCCCCTAATCCTAATCCGTACGCTAACACTAACCCGCGCCCTCACACGCACGCTCCCCCTAAAGCGTTTCCGTACCCTCACCTGGACCCTAAACCGTCCCTGTCCCCTAACCCTAACCCTAGCCCGAACCCTAACCCTAACCCTTCCCCGAAGCCTGACCCTCACCCGTGCCCTAATCCTAACCCGTACGCTAACACTAACCCGCGCCCTCACATGCACGCTCCCCCTAAAGCGTTGCCGTACCCTCACCTGGACCCTAAACCGTCCCCGTCCCCTAACCCTAACCCTAGCCCGAACCCTAACCCTAACCCTTCCCTGAAGCATGACCCTCACCCGTCCCCTATTCCTAACTCGTACGCTAAAACTAACCCACGCCCTCACACGCACGCTCCCCCTAAAGCGTTGCCGTACCCTCACCTGGACCCTAAACCGTCCCCGTCCCCTAACCCTAACCCTAGCCCGAACCCTAACCCTAACCCTTCCCCGAAGCCTGACCCTCACCCGTCCCATAATCCTAACCCGTACGCTAACACTAACCCGCGCCCTCACACGCACGCTCCCCCTAAAGCGTTGCCGTACCCTCACCTGGACCCTAAACCGTCCCCGTCCCCTAACCCTAACCCTAGCCCGAACCCTAACCCTAACCCTTCCCCGAAGCCTGACCCTCACCCGTCCCCTAAGCCTAACCCGTACGCTAACACTAACCCGCGCCCTCACACGCACGCTCCCCCTAAAGCGTTGCCATACCCTCACCTGGACCCTAAACCGTCCCCGTCCCCTAACCCTAACCCTAGCCCGAACCCTAACCCTAACCCTTCCCCGAAGCCTGACCCTCACCCGTCCCGTAATCCTAACCCGTACGCTAACACTAACCCGCGCCCTCACACGCACGCTCCCCCTAAAGCGTTGCCGTACCCTCACCTGGACCCTAAACCGTCCCCGTCCCCTAACCCTAACCCTAGCCCGAACCCTAACCCTAACCCTTCCCCGAAGCCTGACCCTCACCCGTGCCCTAATCCTAACCCGTACGCTAACACTAACCCGCGCCCTCACACGCACGCTCCCCCTAAAGCGTTGCCGTACCCTCACCTGGACCCTAAACCGTCCCCGTCCCCTAACCCTAACCCTAGCCCGAACCCTAACCCTAACCCTTTCCGAAGCCTGACCCTCACCCGTCCCCTAATCCTAACCCGTACGCTAACACTAACCCGCGCCCTCACACGCACGCTCCCCCTAAAGCGTTGCCATACCCTCACCTGGACCCTAAACCGTCCCCGTCCCCTAACCGTAACCCTAGCCCGAACCCTAACCCTAACCCTTCCCCGAAGCCTGACCCTCACCCGTCCCCTAATCCTAACCCGTACGCTAACACTAACCCGCGCCCTCACACGCACGCTCCCCCTAAAGCGTTGCCGTACCCTCACCTGGACCCTAAACCGTCCCCGTCCCCTAACCCTAACCCTAGCCCGAACCCTAACCCTAACCCTTCCCCGAAGCCTGACCCTCACCCGTCCCCTAATCCTAACCCGTACGCTAACACTAACCCGCGCCCTCACACGCACGCTCCCCCTAAAGCGTTTCCGTACGCTCACCTGGACCCTAAACCGTCCCCGTCCCCTAACCCTAACCCTAGCCCGAACCCTAACCCTAACCCTTCCCCGAAGCCTGACCCTCACCCGTGCCATAATCCTAACCCGTACGCTAACACTAACCCGCGCCCTCACACGCACGCTCCCCCTAAAGCGTTGCCGTACCCTCACCTGGACCCTAAACCGTCCCCGTCCCCTAACCCTAACCCTAGCCCGAACCCTAACCCTAACCCTTCCCCGAAGCCTGACCCTCACCCGTCCCCTAATCCTAACCCGTACGCTAACACTAACCCGCGCCCTCACACGCACGCTCCCCCTAAAGCGTTGCCGTACCCTCACCTGGACCCTAAACCGTCCCCGTCCCCTAACCCTAACCCTAGCCCGAACCCTAACCCTAACCCTTCCCCGAAGCCTGACCCTCACCCGTGCCCTAATCCTAACCCGTACGCTAACACTAACCCGCGCCCTCACACGCACGCTCCCCCTAAAGCGTTGCCGTACCCTCACCTGGACCCTAAACCGTCCCCGTCCCCTAACCCTAACCCTAGCCCGAACACTAACCCTAAACCTTCCCCGAAGCCTGACCCTCACCCGTCCCCTAATCCTAACCCGTACGCTAACACTAACCCGCGCCCTCACACGCACGCTCCCCCTAAAGCGTTGCCGTACCCTCACCTGGACCCTAAACCGTCCCCGTCCCCTAACCCTAACCCTAGCCCGAACCCTAACCCTAACCCTTCCCCGAAGCCTGACCCTCACCCGTCCCCTAATCGTAACCCGTACGCGAACACTAACCCGCGCCCTCACACGCACGCTCCCCCTAAAGCGTTGCCGTACCCTCACCTGGACCCTAAACCGTCCCCGTCCCCTAACCCTAAACCTAGACCGAACCCTAACCCTAACCCTTCCCCGAAGCCTGACCCTCACCCGTGCCCTAATCCTAACACGTACGCTAACACTAACCCGCGCCCTCACACGCACGCTCCCCCTAAAGCGTTTCCGTACCCTCACCTGGACCCTAAACCGTCCCCGTCCCCTAACCCTAACCCTAGCCCGAACCCTAACCCTAACCCTTCCCCGAAGCCTGACCCTCACCCGTGCCCTAATCCTAACCCGTACGCTAACACTAACCCGCGCCCTCACACGCACGCTCCCCCTAAAGCGTTGCCGTACCCTCACCTGGACCCTAAACCGTCCCCGTCCCCTAACCCTAACCCTAGCCCGAACCCTAACCCTAACCCTTCCCCGAAGCCTGACCCTCACCCGTCCCCTAATCCTAACCCGTACGCTAACACTAACCCGCGCCCTCACACGCACGCTCCCCCTAAAGCGTTGCCGTACCCTCACCTGGACCCTAAACCGTCCCCGTCCCCTAACCCTAACCCTAGCCCGAACCCTAACCCTAACCCTTCCCCGAAGCCTGACCCTCACCCGTGCCCTAATCCTAACCCGTACGCTAACACTAACCCGCACTCTCACACGCACGCTCCCCCTAAAGCGTTGCCGTACCCTCACCTGGACCCTAAACCGTCCCCGTCCCCTAACCCTAACCCTAGCCCGAACCCTAACCCTAACCCTTCCCCGAAGCCTGACCCTCACCCGTCCCCTAATCCTAACCCGTACGCTAACACTAACCCGCGCCCTCACACGCACGCTCCCCCTAAAGCGTTGCCGTACCCTCACCTGGACCCTAAACCGTCCCTGTCCCCTAACCCTAACCCTAGCCCGAACCCTAACCCTAACACTTCCCCGAAGCCTGACCCTCACCCGTCCCCTAATCCTAACCCGTACGCGAACACTAACCCGCGCCCTCACACGCACGCTCCCCCTAAAGCGTTGCCGTACCCTCACCTGGACCCTAAACCGTCCCCGTCCCCTAACCCTAACCCTAGCCCGAACCCTAACCCTAACCCTTCCCCGAAGCCTGACCCTCACCCGTCCCCTAATCCTAACCCGTACGCTAACACTAACCCGCGCCCTCACACGCACGCTCCCCCTAAAGCGTTGCCGTACCCTCACCTGGACCCTAAACCGTCCCCGTCCCCTAACCCTAACCCTAGCCCGAACCCTAACCCTAACACTTCCCCGAAGCCTGACCCTCACCCGTGCCCTAATCCTAACCCGTACGCTAACACTAACCCGCGCCCTCACACGCACGCTCCCCCTAAAGCGTTGCCGTACCCTCACCTGGACCCTAAACCGTCCCCGTCCCCTAACCCTAACCCTAGCCCGAACCCTAACCCTAACCCTTCCCCGAAGCCTGACCCTCACCCGTGCCCTAATCCTAACCCATACGCTAACACTAACCCGCGCCCTCACACGCACGCTCCCCCTAAAGCGTTGCCGTACCCTCACCTGGACCCTAAACCGTCCCCGTCCCCTAACCCTAACCCTAGCCCGAACCCTAACCCTAACCCTTCCCCGAAGCCTGACCCTCACCCGTCCCCTAATCCTAACCCGTACGCTAACACTAACCCGCGCCCTCACACGCACGCTCCCCCTAAAGCGTTGCCGTACCCTCACCTGGACCCTAAACCGTCCCCGTCCCCTAACCCTAACCCTAGCCCGAACCCTAACCCTAACCCTTCCCCGAAGCCTGACCCTCACCCGTGCCCTAATCCTAACACGTACGCTAACACTAACCCGCGCCCTCACACGCACGCTCCCCCTAAAGCGTTGCCGTACCCTCACCTGGACCCTAAACCGTCCCCGTCCCCTAACCCTAACCCTAGCCCGAACCCTAACCCTAACCCTTCCCCGAAGCCTGACCCTCACCCGTGCCCTAATCCTAACCCGTACGCTAACACTAACCCGCGCCCTCACACGCACGCTCCCCCTAAAGCGTTGCCGTACCCTCACCTGGACCCTAAACCGTCCCCGTCCCCTAACCCTAACCCTAGCCCGAACCCTAACCCTAACCCTTCCCCGAAGCCTGACCCTCACCCGTGCCCTAATCCTAACCCATACGCTAACACTAACCCGCGCCCTCACACGCACGCTCCCTCTAAAGCGTTGCCGTACCCCCACCTGTACCCTAAACCGTCCCCGTCCCCTAACCCTAACCCTAGCCCGAACCCTAACCCTAACCCTTCCCCGAAGCCTGACCCTCACCCGTCCCCTAATCGTAACCCGTACGGGAACACTAACCCGCGCCCTCACACGCACGCTCCCCCTAAAGCGTTGCCGTACCCTCACCTGGACCCTAAACCGTCCCCGTCCCCTAACCCTAACCCTAGCCCGAACCCTAACCCTAACCCTTCCCCGAAGCCTGACCCTCACCCGTCCCCTACTCCTAATCCGTACGCTAACACTAACCCGCGCCCTCACACGCACGCTCCCCCTAAAGCGTTGCCGTACCCTCACCTGGACCCTAAACCGTCCCCGTCCCCTAACCCTAACCCTAGCCCGAACCCTAACCCTAACCCTTCCCCGAAGCATGACCCTCACCCGTCCCCTATTCCTAACTCGTACTCTAAAACTAACCCACGCCCTCACACGCACGCTCCCCCTAAAGCGTTGCCGTACCCTCACCTGGACCCTAAACCGTCCCCGTCCCCTAACCCTAACCCTAGCCCGAACCCTAACCCTAACCCTTCCCCGAAGCCTGACCCTCACCCGTCCCATAATCCTAACCCGTACGCTAACACTAACCCGCGCCCTCACACGCACGCTCCCCCTAAAGCGTTGCCGTACCCTCACCTGGACCGTAAACCGTCCCCGTCCCCTAACCCTAACCCTAGCCCGAACCCTAACCCTAACCCTTCCCCGAAGCCTGACCCTCACCCGTGCCCTAATCCTAACCCGTACGCTAACACTAACCCGCGCCCTCACACGCACGCTCCCCCTAAAGCGTTGCCGTACCCTCACCTGGACCCTAAACCGTCCCCGTCCCCTAACCCTAACCCTAGCCCGAACCCTAACCCTAACCCTTCCCCGAAGCCTGACCCTCACCCGTGCCCTAATCCTAACACGTACGCTAACACTAACCCGCGCCCTCACACGCACGCTCCCCCTAAAGGGTTGCCGAACCCTCACCTGGACCCTAAACCGTCCCCGTCCCCTAACCCTAACCCTAGCCCGAACCCTAACCCTAACCCTTCCCCGAAGCCTGACCCTCACCGGTGCCCTAATCCTAACCCGTACGCTAACACTAACCCGCGCCCTCACACGCAGGCTCCCCCTAAATCGTTGCCGTACCCTCACCTGGACCCTAAACCGTCCCCGTCCCCTAACCCTAACCCTAGCGCGAACCCTAACCCTAACCCTTACCCGAAGCCTGACCCTCACCCGTGCCCTAATCCTAACCCGTACGCTAACACTAACCCGCGCCCTCACACGCACGCTCCCCCTAAAGCGTTGCCGTACCCTCACCTGGACCCTAAACCGTCCCCGTCCCCTAACCCTAACCCTAGCCCGAACCCTAACCCTAACACTTCCCCGAAGCCTGACCCTCACCCGTCCCCTAATCCTACCCCGTACGCTAACACTAACCCGCGCACTCACACGCACGCTCCCCGTAAAGCGTTGCCGTACCCTCACCTGGACCCTAAACCGTCCCCGTCCCCTAACCCTAACCCTAGCCCGAACCCTAACCCTAACCCTTCCCCGAAGCCTGACCCTCACCCGTCCCCTAATCCTAACCCGTACGCTAACACTAATCCGCGCCCTCACACGCAGGCTCCCCCTAAATCTTTGCCGTACCCTCACCTGGACCCTAAACCGTCCCCGTCCCCTAACCCTAACCCTAGCGCGAACCCTAACCCTAACCCTTCCCCGAAGCCTGACCCTCACCCGTGCCCTAATCCTAACCCGTACGCTAACACTAACCCGCGCCCTCACACGCACGCTCCCCCTAAAGCGTTGCCGTACCCTCACCTGGACCCTAAACCATCCCCGTCCCCTAACCCTAACCCTAGCCCGAACCCTAACCCTAACCCTTCCCCGAAGCCTGACCCTCACCCGTGCCCTAATCCTAACCCGTACGCTAACACTGACCCGCGCCCTCACACGCACGCTCCCCCTAAAGCGTTGCCGTACCCTCACCTGGACCCTAAACCGTCCCCGTCCCCTAACCCTAACCCTAGCCCGAACCCTAACCCTAACCCTTCCCCAAAGCCTGACCCTCACCCGTCCCCTAATCCTAACCCGTACGCTAACACTAACCCGCGCCCTCACACGCACGCTCCCCCTAAAGCGTTGCCGTACCCTCACCTGGACCCTAAACCGTCCCCGTCCCCTAACCCTAACCCTAGCCCGAACCCTAACCCTAACCCTTCCCCGAAGCCTGACCCTCACCCGTCCCATAATCCTAACCCGTACGCTAACACTAACCCGCGCCCTCACACGCACGCTCCCCCTAATGCGTTGCCGTACCCTCACCTGGACCCTAAACCGTCCCCGTCCCCTAACCCTAACCCTAGCCCGAACCCTAACCCTAACCCTTCCCCGAAGCCTGACCCTCACCCGTGCCCTAATCCTAACCCGTACGCTAACACTAACCCGCGCCCTCACACGCACGCTCCCCCTAAAGCGTTGCCGTACCCTCACCTGGACCCTAAACCGTCCCCGTCCCCTAACCCTAACCTTAGCCCGAACCCTAACCCTAACCCTTCCCCGAAGCCTGACCCTCACCCGTGCCCTAATCCTAACCCGTACGCTAACACTAACCCGCGCCCTCACACGCACGCTCCCCCTAAAGCGTTGCCGTACCCTCACCTGGACCCTAAACCGTCCCCGTCCCCTAACCCTAACCCTAGCCCGAACCCTAACCCTAACCCTTGCCCGAAGCCTGACCCTCACCCGTGCCCTAATCCTAACCCGTAAGCTAACACTAACCCGCGCCCTCACACGCACGCTCCCCGTAAAGCGTTGCCGTACCCTCACCTGGACCCTAAACCGTCCCCGTCCCCTAACCCTAACCCTAGCCCGAACCCTAACCCTAACCCTTCCCCGAAGCCTGACCCTCACCCGTGCCCTAATCCTAACCCGTACGCTAACACTGACCCGCGCCCTCACACGCATGCTCCCCCTAAAGCGTTGCCGTACCCTCACCTGGACCCTAAACCGTCCCCGTCCCCTAACCCTAACCCTAGCCCGAACCCTAACCCTAACACTTCCCCGAAGCCTGACCCTCACCCGTCCCATAATCCTAACCCGTACGCTAACACTAACCCGCGCCCTCACACGCACGCTCCCCCTAAAGCGTTGCCGTACCCTCACCTGGACCCTAAACCGTCCCCGTCCCCTAACCCTAACCCTAGCCCGACCCTAACCCTAACCCTTCCCCGAAGCCTGACCCTCACCCGTCCCCTAATCGTAACCCGTACGCTAACACTAACCCGCGCCCTCACACGCACGCTCCCCCTAAAGCGTTGCCGTACCCTCACCTGGACCCTAAACCGTCCCCGTCCCCTAACCCTAACCCTAGCCCCAACCCTAACCCTAACCCTTCCCCGAAGCCTGACCCTCACCCGTGCCCTAATCCTAACCCGTACGCTAACACTATCCCGCGCCCTCACACGCACGCTCCCCCTAAAGCGTTGCCGTACCCTCACCTGGACCCTAAACCTTCCCCGTCCCCTAACCCTAACCTTAGCCCGAACCCTAACCCTAACCCTTCCCCGAAGCCTGACCCTCACCCGTGCCCTAATCCTAACCCGTACGCTAACACTAACCCGTGCCCTCACACGCACGCTCCCCCTAAAGCGTTGCCGTACCCTCACCTGGACCCTAAACCGTCCCCGTACCCTAACCCTAACCCTAGCCCGAACCCTAACCCTAACCCTTCCCCGAAGCCTGACCCTCACCCGTCCCCTAATCCTAACCCGTACGCTAACACTAACCCGCGCCCTCACACGCACGCTCCCCCTAAAGCGTTGCCGTACCCTCACCTGGACCCTAAACCGTCCCCGTCCCCTAACCCTAACCCTAGCCCGAACCCTAACCCTAACCCTTCCCCGAAGCCTGACCCTCACCCGTCCCCTAATCCTAACCCGTACGCTAACACTAACCCGCGCCCTCACACGCACGCTCCCCCTAAAGCGTTGCCGTACCCTCACCTGGACCCTAAACCGTCCCCGTCCCCTAACCCTAACCCTAGCCCGAACCCTAACCCTAACCCTTCCCCGAAGCCTGACCCTCACCCGTGCCCTAATCCTAACCCGTACGCTAACACTGACCCGCGCCCTCACACGCACGCTCCCCCTAAAGCATTGCCGTACCCTCACCTGGACCCTAAACCGTCCCCGTCCCCTAACCCTAACCCTAGCCCGAACCCTAACCCTAACCCTTCCCCAAAGCCTGACCCTCACCCGTCCCATAATCCTAACCCGTACGCGAACACTAACCCGCGCCCTCACACGCACGCTCCCCCTAAAGCGTTGCCGTACCCTCACCTGGACCCTAAACCGTCCCCGTCCCCTAACCCTAACCCTAGCCCGAACCCTAACCCTAACCCTTCCCCGAAGCCTGACCCTCACCCGTGCCCTAATCCTAACCCGTACGCTAACACTAACCCGCGCCCTCACACGCACGCTCCCCCTAAAGCGTTGCCGTACCCTCACCTGGACCCTAAACCGTCCCCGTCCCCTAACCGTAACCTTAGCCCGAACCTTAACCCTAACCCTTCCCCGAAGCCTGACCCTCACCCGTGCCCTAATCCTAACCCGTACGCTAACACTAACCCGCGCCCTCACACCCACGCTCCCCCTAAAGCGTTGCCGTACCCTCACCTGGACCCTAAACCGTCCCCGTCCCCTAACCCTAACCCTAGCCCGAACCCTAACCCTAACCCTTCCCCGAAGCCTGACCCTCACCCGTGCCCTAATCCTAACCCGTACGCTAACACTAACCTGCGCCCTCACATGCACGCTCCCCGTAAAGCGTTGCCGTACCCTCACCTGGACCCTAAACCGTCCCCGTCCCCTAACCCTAACCCTAGCCCGAACCCTAACCCTAACCCTTCCCCGAAGCCTGACCCTCACCCGTGCCCTAATCCTAACCCGTACGCTAACACTGACCCGCGCCCTCACACGCACGCTCCCCCTAAAGCGTTGCCGTACCCTCACCTGGACCCTAAACCGTCCCCGTCCCCTAACCCTAACCCTAGCCCGAACCCTAACCCTAACCCTTCCCCGAAGCCTGACCCTCACCCGTCCCATAATCCTAACCCGTACGCTAACACTAACCCGCGCCCTCACACGCACGCTCCCCCTAAAGCGTTGCCGTACCCTCACCTGGACCCTAAACCCTCCCCGTCCCCTAACCCTAACCCTAGCCCGACCCTAACCCTAACCCTTCCCCGAAGCCTGACCCTCACCCGTCCCCTAATCGTAACCCGTACGCTAACACTAACCCGCGCCCTCACACGCACGCTCCCCCTAAAGCGTTGCCGTACCCTCACCTGGACCCTAAACCGTCCCCGTCCCCTAACCCTAACCCTAGCCCGAACCCTAACCCTAACACTTCCCCGAAGCCTGACCCTCACCCGTCCCCTAATCCTAACCCGTACGCTAACACTAACCCGCGCCCTCACATGCACGCTCCCCCTAAAGCGTTGCCGTACCCTCACCTGGACCCTAAACCGTCCCCGTCCCCTAACCCTAAACTTAGCCCGAACCCTAACCCTAACCCTTCCCCGAAGCCTGACCCTCACCCGTGCCCTAATCCTAACCCGTACGCTAACACTAACCCGCGCCCTCACACGCACGCTCCCCCTAAAGCGTTGCCGTACCTTCACCTGGACCCTAAACCGTCCCCGTCCCCTAACCCTAACCCTAGCCCGAACCCTAACCCTAACCCTTCCCCGAAGCCTGACCCTCACCCATCCCATAATCCTAACCCGTACGCTAACACTAACCCGCGCCCTCACACGCACGCTCCCCCTAAAGCGTTGCCGTACCCTCACCTGGACCCTAAACCGTCCCCGTCCCCTAACACTAACCCTAGCCCGAACCCTAACCCTAACCCTTCCCCGAAGCCTGACCCTCACCCGTGCCCTAAACCTAACCCGTACGCTAACACTAACCCGCGCCCTCACACGCACGCTCCCCCTAAAGCGTTGCCGTACCCTCACCTGGACCCTAAACCGTCCCCGTCCCCTAACCCTAACCCTAGCCCGAACCCTAACCCTAACCCTTCCCCGAAGCCTGACCCTCACCCGTCCCCTAATCGTAACCCGTACGCGAACACTAACCCGCGCCCTCACACGCACGCTCCCCCTAAAGCGTTGCCGTACCCTCACCTGGACCCTAAACCGTCCCCGTCCCCTAACCCTAACCCTAGCCCGAACCCTAACCCTAACCCTTCCCCGAAGCCTGACCCTCACCCGTCCCCTAATCGTAACCCGTACGCGAACACTAACCCGCTCCCTCACACGCACGCTCCCCCTAAAGCGTTGCCGTACCCTCACCTGGACCCTAAACCGTCCCCGTCCCCTAACCCTAACCCTAGCCCGAACCCTAACCCTAACCCTTCCCCGAAGCCTGACCCTCACCCGTGCCCTAATCCTAACACGTACGCTAACACTAACCCGCGCCCTCACACGCACGCTCCCCCTAAAGCGTTTCCGTACCCTCACCTGGACCCTAAACCGTCCCCGTCCCCTAACCCTAACCCTAGCCCGAACCCTAACCCTAACACTTCCCCGAAGCCTGACCCTCACCCGTGCCCTAATCCTAACCCGTACGCTAACACTAACCCGCGCCCTCACATGCACGCTCCCCCTAAAGCGTTGCCGTACCCTCACCTGGACCCTAAACCGTCCCCGTCCCCTAACCCTAACCCTAGCCCGAACCCTAACCCTAACCCTTCCCCGAAGCCTGACCCTCACCCGTCCCCTAATCCTAACCCGTACGGTAACACTAACCCGCGCCCTCACACGCACGCTCCCCCTAAAGCGTTGCCGTACCCTCACCTGGACCCTAAACCGTCCCCGTCCCCTAACCCTAACCCTAGCCCGAACCCTAACCCTAACCCTTCCCCGAAGCCTGACCCTCACCCGTGCCCTAATCCTAACCCGTACGCTAACACTAACCCGCGCCCTCACACGCACGCTCCCCCTAAAGCGTTGCCGTACCCTCACCTGGACCCTAAACCGTCCCCGTCCCCTAACCCTAACCCTAGCCCGAACCCTAACCCTAACCCTTCCCCGAAGCCTGACCCTCACCCGCCCCCTAATCCTAACCCGTACGCTAAAACTAACCCGCGCCCTCACACGCACGCTCCCTAAAGCGTTGCCGTACCCTCACCTGGACCCTAAACCGTCCCCGTCCACTAACCCTAACCCTAGCCCGAACCCTAACCCTAACCCTTCCCCGAAGCCTGACCCTCACCCGTCCCCTAATCCTAACCCGTACGCTAACACTAACCCGCGCCCTCACACGCACGCTCCCCCTAAAGCGTTGCCGTACCCTCACCTGGACCCTAAACCGTCCCCGTCCCCTAACCCTAACCCTAGCCCGAACCCTAACCCTAACCCTTCTCCGAAGCCTGGCCCTCACCCGTCCCCTAATCCTAACCCGTACGCTAACACTAACCCGCGCCCTCATACGCACGCTCCCCCTAAAGCGTTGCCGTACCCTCACCTGGACCCTAAACCGTCCCTGTCCCCTAACCCTAACCCTAGCCCGAACCCTAACCCTAACACTTCCCCGAAACCTGACCCTCACACGTCCCATAATCCTAACCCGTACGCTAACACTAACCCGCGCCCTCACACGCACGCTCCCCCTAAAGCGTTGCCGTACCCTCATCTGGACCCTAAACCGTCCCCATCCCCTAACCCTAACCCTAGCCCGAACCCTAACCCTAACCCTTCCCCGAAGCCTGACCCTCACCCGTCCCCTAATCCTAACCCGTACGCTAACTCTAACCCGCGCCCTCACACGCACGCTCCCCCTAAAGCGTTGCCGTACCCTCACCTGGACCCTAAACCGTCCCCGTCCCCTAACCCTAACCCTAGCCCGAACCCTAACCCTAACCCTTCCCCGAAGCCTGACCCTCACCCGTCCCCTAATCCTAACCCGTACGCTAACACTAACCCGCGCCCTCACACGCACGCTCCCCCTAAAGCGTTGCCGTAACCTCACCTGGACCCTAAACCGTCCCCGTCCCCTAACCCTAACCCTAGCCCGAACCCTAACCCTAACCCTTCCCCGAAGCCTGACCCTCACCCGTGCCCTAATCCTAAACCGTACGCTAACACTAACCCGCGCCCTCACACGCACGCTCCCCCTAAAGCGTTGCCGTACCCTCACCTGGACCCTAAACCGTCCCCGTCCCCTAACCCTAACCCTAGCCCGAACCCTAACCCTAACCCTTCCCCGAAGCCTGACCCTCAACCGTCCCCTAATCCTAATCCGTACGCTAACACTAACCCGCGCCCTCACACGCACGCTCCCCCTAAAGCGTTGCCGTACCCTCACCTGGACCCTAAACCGTCCCCGTCCCCTAACCCTAACCCTAGCCCGAACCCTAACCCTAACCCTTCCCCGAAGCCTGACCCTCACCCGTCCCCTAATCGTAACCCGTACGCGAACACTAAACCGCGCCCTCACACGCACGCTCCCCCTAAAGCGTTGCCGTACCCTCACCTGGACCCTAAACCGTCCCCGTCCCCTAACCCTAACCCTAGCCCGAACCCTAACCCTAACCCTTCCCCGAAGCCTGACCCTCACCCGTGCCCTAATCCTAACACGTACGCTAACACTAACCCGCGCCCTCACACGCACGCTCCCCCTAAAGCGTTGCCGTACCCTCACCTGGACCCTAAACCGTCCCCGTCCCCTAACCCTAACCCTAGCCCGAACCCTAACCCTAACCCTTTTCCGAAGCCTGACCCTCACCCGTGCCCTAATCCTAACACGTACGCTAACACTAACCCGCGCCCTCACACGCACGCTCCCCCTAAAGCGTTTCCGTACCCTCACCTGGACCCTAAACCTTCCCCGTCCCCTAACCCTAACCCTAGCCCGAACCCTAACCCTAACCCTTCCCCGAAGCCTGACCCTCACCCGTGCCCTAATCCTAACCCGTACGCTAACACTAACCCGCGCCCTCACACGCACGCTCCCCCTAAAGCGTTGCCGTACCCTCACCTGGACCCTAAACCGTCCCCGTCCCCTAACCCTAACCCTAGCCCGAACCCTAACCCTAACCCTTCCCCGAAGCCTGACCCTCACCCGTGCCCTAATCCTAACCCGTACGCTAACACTAACCCGCGCCCTCACACGCACGCTCCCCCTAAAGCGTTGCCGTACCCTCACCTGGACCCTAAACCGTCCCCGTCCCCTAACCCTAACCCTAGCCCGAACCCTAACCCTAACCCTTCCCCGAAGCCTGACCCTCACCCGTGCCCTAATCCTAACCCGTACGCTAACACTAACCAGCGCCCTCACACGCACGCTCCCCCTAAAGCGTTGCCGTACCCTCACCTGGACCCTAAACCGTCCCCGTCCCCTAACCCTAACCCTAGCCCGAACCCTAACCCTAACCCTTCCCCGAAGCCTGACCCTCACCCGTCCCCTAATCCTAACCCGTACGCTAAAACTAACCCGCGCCCTCACACGCACGTTCCCCCTAAAGCGTTGCCGTACCCTCACCTGGACCCTAAACCGTCCCCGTCCACTAACCCTAACCCTAGCCCGAACCCTAACCCTAACCCTTCCCCGAAGCCTGACCCTCACCCGTCCCCTAATCCTAACCCGTACGCTAACACTAACCCGCGCCCTCACACGCACGCTCCCCCTAAAGCGTTGCCGTACCCTCACCTGGACCCTAAACCGTCCCCGTCCCCTAACCCTAACCCTAGCCCGAACCCTAACCCTAACCCTTCCCCGAAGCCTGACCCTCACCCGTGCCCTAATCCTAACCCGTACGCTAACACTAACCCGCGCCCTCACACGCACGCTCCCCCTAAAGCGTTGCCGTACCCTCACCTGGACCCTAAACCGTCCCCGTCCCCTAACCCTAACCCTAGCCTGAAGCCTAACCCTAACCCTTCCCCGAAGCATGACTCTCACCCGTCCCCTATTCCTAACTCGTACGCTAAAACTATCCCACGCCCTCACACGCACGCTCCCCCTAAAGCGTTGCCGTACCCTCACATGGACCCTAAACCGTCCCCGTCCCCTAACCCTAACCCTAGCCCGAACCCTAACCCTAGCCCTTCCCCGAAGCCTGACCCTCACCCGTCCCATAATCCTAACCCGTACGCTAACACTGACCCGCGCCCTCACACGTACGCTCCCCCTAAAGCGTTGCCGTACCCTCACCTGGACCCTAAACCGTCCCCGTCCCCTAACCCTAACCCTAGCCCGAACCCTAACCCTAACCCTTCCCCGAAGCCTGACCCTCAGCCGTCCCATAATCCTAACCCGTACGCTAACACTATCCCGCGCCCTCACACGCACGCTCCCCCTAAAGCGTTGCCGTACCCTCACCTGGACCCTAAACCGTCCCCGTCCCCTAACCCTAACCCTAGCCCGAACCCTAACCCTAACCCTTCCCCGAAGCCTGACCCTCACCCGTCCCCTAATCCTAACCCGTACGCTAACACTAACCCGTGCCCTCACACGCACGCTCCCCCTAAAGCGTTGCCGTACCCTCACCTGGACCCTAAACCGTCCCTGTCCCCTAACCCTAACCCTAGCCCGAACCCTAACCCTAACCCTTCCCCGAAGCCTGACCCTCACCCGTGCCCTAATCCTAACCCGTACGTTAACACTAACCCGCGCCCTCACACGCACGCTCCCCCTAAAGCGTTGCCGTACCCTCACCTGGACCCTAAACCGTCCCCGTCCCCTAACCCTAACCTTAGCCCGAACCCTAACCCTAACCCTTCCCCGAAGCCTGACCCTCACCCGTGCCCTAATCCTAACCCGTACGCTAACACTAACCCGCGCCCTCACACGCACGCTCCCCCTAAAGCGTTGCCGTACCCTCACCTGGACCCTAAACCGTCCCCGTCCCCTAACCCTAACCCTAGCCCGAACCCTAACCCTAACCCTTCCCCGAAGCCTGATCCTCACTCGTGCCCTAATCCTAACCCGTACGCTAACACTAACCCGCGCCCTCACACGCACGCTCCCCCTAAAGCGTTGCCGTACCCTCACCTGGACCCTAAACCGTCCCCGTCCCCTAACCCTAACCCTAGCCCGAACCCTAACCCTAACCCTTCCCCGAAGCCTGACCCTCACCCGTGCCCTAATCCTAACACGTACGCTAACACTAACCCGCGCCCTCACACGCACGCTCCCCCTAAAGCGTTGCCGTACCCTCACCTGGACCCTAAACCGTCCCCGTCCCCTAACCCTAACCCTAGCCCGAACCCTAACCCTAACACTTCCCTGAAGCCTGACCCTCACCCGTCCCCTAATCCTACCCCGTACGCTAACTCTAACCCGTGCCCTCACACGCACGCTCCCCCTAAAGCGTTGCCGTACCCTCACCTGGACCCTAAACCGTCCCCGTCCCCTAACCCTAACCCTAGCCCGAACCCTAACCCTAACCCTTCCCCGAAGCCTGACCCTCACCCGTGCCCTAATCCTAACCCGTACGCTAACACTGACCCGCGCCCTCACACGTACGCTCCCCCTAAAGCGTTGCCGTACCCTCACCTGGACCCTAAACCGTCCCCGTCCCCTAACCCTAACCCTAGCCCGAACCCTAACCCTAACCCTTCCCCGAAGCCTGACCCTCACCCGTCCCATAATCCTAACCCGTACGCTAACACTATCCCGCGCCCTCACACGCACGCTCCCCCTAAAGCGTTGCCGTACCCTCACCTGGACCCTAAACCGTCCCCGTCCCCTAACCCTAACCGTAGCCCGAACCCTAACCCTAACCCTTCCCCGAAGCCTGACCCTCACCCGTCCCCTAATCCTAACCTGTACGCTAACACTAACCCGTGCCCTCACACGCACGCTCCCCCTAAAGCGTTGCCGTACCCTCACCTGGACCCTAAACCGTCCCTGTCCCCTAACCCTAACCCTAGCCCGAACCCTAACCCTAACCCTTCCCCGAAGCCTGACCCTCACCCATGCCCTAATCCTAACCCGTACGCTAACACTAACCCGCGCCCTCACACGCACGCTCCCCCTAAAGCGTTGCCGTACCCTCACCTGGACCCTAAACCGTCCCCGTCCCCTAACCCTAACCTTAGCCCGAACCCTAACCCTAACCCTTCCCCGAAGCCTGACCCTCACACGTGCCCTAATCCTAACCCGTACGCTAACACTAACCCGCGCCCTCACACGCACGCTCCCCCTAAAGCGTTGCCGTACCCTCACCTGGACCCTAAACCGTCCCCGTCCCCTAACCCTAACCCTAGCCCGAACCCTAACCCTAACCCTTCCCCGAATCCTGACCCTCACCCGTCCCCTAATCCTAATCCGTACGCTAACCCTAACCCGCGCCCTCACACGCACGCTCCCCCTAAAGCGTTGCCGTACCCTCACCTGGACCCTAAACCGTCCCCGTCCCCTAACCCTAACCCTAGCCCGAAGCCTAAACCTAACCCTTCCCCGAAGCCTGACCCTCACCCGTGTCCTAATCCTAACCCGTACGCTAACACTAACCCGCGCCCTCACACGCACGCTCCCCCTAAAGCGTTGCCGTACCCTCACCTGGACCCTAAACCGTCCCCGTTCCCTAACCCTAACCCTAGCCCGAACCCTAACCCTAACCCTTCCCCGAAGCCTGACCCTCACCTGTGCCCTAATCCTAACCCGTACGCTAACACTAACCCGCGCCCTCACACGCACACTCCCCCTAAAGCGTTGCCGTACCCTCACCTGGACCCTAAACCGTCCCCGTCCCCTAACCCTAACCCTAGCCCGAACCCTAACCCTAACCCTTCCCCGAAGCCTGACCCTCACCGGTGCCCTAATCCTAACCCGTACGCTAACACTAACCCGCGCCCTCACACGCACGCTCCCCCTAAAGCGTTGGCGTACCCTCACCTGGACCCTAAACCGTCCCCGTCCCCTAACCCTAACCCTAGCCCGAACCCTAACCCTAACCCTTCCCCGAAGCCTGACCCTCACCCGTCCCCTAATCCTACCCCGTACGCTAACACTAACCCGCGCCCTCACACGCACGCTCCCCCTAAAGCGTTGCCGTACCCTCACCTGGACCCTAAACCGTCCCCGTCCCCTCACCCTAACCCTAGCCCGAACCCTAACCCTAACCCTTCCCCGAAGCCTGACCCTCACCCGTCCCCTAATCGTAACCCTTACGCTAACACTAACCCGCGTCCTCACACGCACGCTCCCCCTAAAGCGTTGCCGTACCCTCACCTGGACCCTAAACCGTCCCCGTCCCCTAACCCTAACCCTAGCCCGAACCCTAACCCTAACCCTTTCCCGAAGCCTGACCCTCACCCTTCCACTAATCGTAACCCGTACGCTAACACTAACCCGCGCCCTCACACGCACGCTCCCCCTAAAGCGTTGCCGTACCCTCACCTGGACCCTAAACCGTCCCCGTCCCCTAACCCTAACCCTAGCCCGAAGCCTTACCCTAACCCTTCCCCGAAGCCTGACCCTCACCCGTCCCCTAATCCTAACCCTTACGCTAACACTAACCCGCGCCCTCACACGCACGCTCCCCCTAAAGCGTTGCCGTACCCTCACCTGGACCCTAAACCGTCCCCGTCCCCTAACCCTAACCCTAGCCCGACGCCTAACCATAACTCTTCCCCGAAGCCTGACCCTCACCCGTCCCCTAATCCTAACCCGTACGCTAACACTAACCCGCGCCCTCACACGCACGCTCCCCATAAAGCGTTGCCATACCCTCACCTGGACCCTAAACCGTCCCCGTCCCCTAACCCTAACCCTAGCCCGAACCCTAACCCTAACCCTTCCCCGAAGCCTGACCCTCACCCGTCCCCTAAACCTAACCCGTACGCTAACACTAACCCGCGCCCTCACATGCACGCTCCCCCTAAAGCGTTGCCGTACCCTCACCTAGACCCTAAACCGTCCCCGTCCCCTAACCCTAACCCTAGCCCGAAGCCTAACCCTAACCCTTCCCCGAATCCTGACCCTCACCCGTCCCCTAATCCTAACCCGTACGCTAACACTAACCCGCGCCCTCACACGCACGCTCCCCCTAAAGCGTTGCCGTACCCTCACCTGGACCCTAAACCGTCCCCGTCCCCTAACCCTAACCCTAGCCCGAATCCTAACCCTAACCCTTCCCCGAAGCCTGACCCTCACCCGTCCCCTAATCGAAACCCGTACGCTAACACTAACCCGCGCACTCACACGCACGCTCCCCCTAAAGCGTTGCCGTACCCTCACCTGGACCCTAAACCGTCCCCGTCCCCTAACCCTAACCCTAGCCCGAACACTAACCCTAAAACTTCCCCGAAGCCTGACCCTCACCCGTCCCCTAATCCTAACCCGTACGCTAACACTAACCCGCGCCCTCACACGCACGCTCCCCCTACAGCGTTGCCGTACCCTCACCTGGACTCTAAACCGTCCCCGTCCCCTAACCCTAACCCTAGCCCGATCCCGAATCCTAACCCTTCCCCGAAGCCTGACCCTCACCCGTGCCCTAATCCTAACCCGTACGCTAACACTAAAAAGTTCTCTCACACGCACGCTCCCCCTAAAAGTTGCCGTAACCTCACCTGGACGCTAAACCGTCCCCGTCCCCTAACCCTAACCCTAGCCCGAACCCTAACCCTAACCCTTCCCCGAAGCCTGACCCTCACTCGTCCCCTAATCCTAACCCGTACGCTAACACTAACCCGCGCCCTCACACGCACGCTCCCCCTAAAGCGTTGCCGTACCCTCACCTGGACCCTAAACCGTCCCCGTCCCCTAACCCTAACCCTAGCCGGAACCCTAACCCTAACCCTTCCCCGAAGCCTGACCCTCACCCTTCCCCTAAACCTAACCCGTACGCTAACACTAAACCGCGCCCTCACACGTACGCTCCCCCTAAAGCGTTGCCATACCCTCACCTGGACCCTAAAGCTTCCCCGTCCCTTAACCCTAACCCTAGCCCGAACCCTAACCCTTCCCCGAAGCCTGACCCTCACCCGTGCCCTAATCCTAACCCGTACGCTAACACTAACCCGCGCCCTCACACGCACGCTCCCCCTAAAGCGTTGCCGTACCCTCACCTGGACCCTAAACCGTCCCCGTCCCCTAACCCTAACCCTAGCCCGAACCCTAACCCTAACCCTTCCCCGAAGCCAGACCCTCACCCGTGCCCTAATCCTAACCCGTACGCTAACACTAACCCGCGCCCTCACACGCACGCTCCCCCTAAAGCGTTGCCGTACCCTCACCTGGACCCTAAACCGTCCCCGTCCCCTAACCCTAACCCTAGCCCGAACCCTAACCCTAACCCTTCCCCGAAGCCAGACCCTCACCCGTCCCCTAATCCTAACCCGTACGCTAACACTAACCCGCGCCCTCACACGCACGCTCCCCCTAAAGCGTTGCCGTACCCTCACCTGGATCCTAAACCGTCCCCGTCCCCTAACCCTAAACCTAACCCTAACCCTTCCCTGAAGCCTGACCCTCACCCGACCCCTAATCCTAACCCGTACGCTAACACTAACCTGCGTCCTCACACGCACGCTCCCCCTAACGCGTTGCCGTACCCTCACCTGGACCCTAAACCGTCCCCGTCCCCTAAACCTAACCCTAGCCCGAACCCTAACCCTAACCCTTCCCCGAAGCCAGACCCTCACCCGTCCGCTAATCCTAACCCGTACGCTAACACTAACCCATGCCTTCACACGCACGCTCCCCCTAAAGCGTTGCCGTACCCTCACCTGGACCCTAAACCGTCCCCGTCCCCTAACCCTAACCCTAGCCCGAACCCTAACCCTAAACCTTCCCCGAAGCCTGACCCTCACCCGTCCCCTAATCCTAACCCGTACGCTAACACCAACCCGCGCCCTCACACGCACGCTCCCCCTAAAGCGTTGCCGTACCCTCACCTGGACCCTAAACCGTCCCCGTCCCCGTCCCCTAACCCTAACCCGAACCCTAACCCTAACCCTTCCCCGAAGCCTGACCCTCACCCGTCCCCTAATCCTAACCCGTACGTTAACACTAAACCACGCCCTCACACGCACGCTCCCCCTAAAGCGTTGCCGTACCCTCACCTGGACCCTAAACCGTCCCCGTCCCCTAACACTAACGCTAGCCCGACGCCTAACACTAACCCTTCCCCGAAGCCTGACCCTCACCCGTCCCCTAATCCTAACCCGTACGCTAACACTACCTGCGCCCTCACATGCACGCTCCCCCTAAAGCGTTGCCGTACCCTCACCTGGACCCTAAACCGTCCCCGTCCCCTAACCCTAACCCTAGCCCGAACCCTAACCCTAACCATTCCCCGAAGCCTGACCCTCACCCGTCCCCTAATCCTAACCCGTACGCTACCACTAACCCGCGCCGTCACACGCACGCTCCCCCTAAAGCGTTGCCGTACCCTCACCTGGACCCTAAACCGTCCCCGTCCCCTAACCCTAACCCTAGCCCGAACCCTAACCCTAACCCTTCCCCGAAGCCTGACCCTCACCCGTCCCCTAATCCTAACCCGTACGCTAACACTAACCCGCGCCCTCACACGCACGCTCCCCCTAAAGCGTTGCCGTACCCTCACCTGGACCGTAAACCGTCCCCGTCCCCTAACCCTAACCCTAGCCCGAAGCCTAACCCTAGCCCTTCCCCGAAGCCTGACACTCACCCGTCCCCTAATCCTAACCCGTATGCTAACACTAACCCGTGCCCTCACACGCATGCTCCCCCTAAAGCGTTGCCGTACCCTCACATGGACCCTAAACCGTCCCCGTCCCCTAACCCTAACCCTAGCCCGAACCCTAACCCTAACCCTTCCCCGAAGCCTGACCCTCACCCGTCCCCTAATCCTAACCCGTACGCTAACACTAACCCGCGCCCTCACACGCACGCTCCCCCTAAAGCGTTGCCGTACCCTCACCTGGACCCTAAACCGTCCCCGTCCCCTAACCCTAACCCTAGCCCGAACCCTAACCCTAACCCTTCCCCGAAGCCTGACCCTCACCCGTGCCCTAATCCTAACCCGTACGCTAACACTAACCCGCGCCCTCACACGCACGCTCCCCCTAAAGCGTTGCCGTACCCTCACCTGGACCCTAAACCGTCCCCATTCCCTAACCCTAACCCTAGCCCGAACCCTAACCCTAACCCTTCCCCGAAGCCTGACCCTCACCCGTCCCCTAATCCTAACCCGTACGCTAACACTAACCCGCGCCCTCACACGCACGCTCCCCCTAAAGCGTTGCCGTACCCTCACCTGGACCCTAAACCGTCCCCGTCCCCTAACCCTAACCCTAGCCCGAACCCTAACCCTAACCCTTCCCCGAAGCCTGACCCTCACCCGTCCCCTAATCCTAACCCGTACGCTAACACTAACCCGCGCCCTCACACGCACGCTCCCCCTAAAGCGTTGCCGTACCCTCACCTGGACCCTAAACCGTCCCCGTCCCCTAACCCTAACCCTAGCCCGAACCCTAACCCTAACCCTTCCCCGAAGCCTGACCCTCACCCGTCCCCTAATCCTAACCCGTACGCTAACACTAACCCGCGCCCTCACACGCACGCTCCCCCTAAAGCGTTGCCGTACCCTCACCTGGACCCTAAACCGTCCCCGTCCCCTAACCCTAACCCTAGCCCGAACCCTAACCCTAACCCTTCCCCGAAGCCTGACCCTCACCCGTGCCCTAATCCTAACCCGTACGCTAACACTAACCCGCGCCCTCACACGCACGCTCCCCCTAAAGCGTTGCCGTACCCTCACCTGGACCCTAAACCGTCCCCATTCCCTAACCCTAACCCTAGCCCGAACCCTAACCCTAACCCTTCCCCGAAGCCTGACCCTCACCCGTCCCCTAATCCTAACCCGTACGCTAACACTAACCCGCGCCCTCACACGCACGCTCCCCCTAAAGCGTTGCCGTACCCTCACCTGGACCCTAAACCGTCCCCGTCCCCTAACCCTAACCCTAGCCCGAACCCTAACCCTAACCCTTCCCCGAAGCCTGACCCTCACCCGTCCCCTAATCCTAACCCGTACGCTAACACTAACCCGCGCCCTCACACGCACGCTCCCCCTAAAGCGTTGCCGTACCCTCACCTGGACCCTAAACCGTCCCCGTCCCCTAACCCTAACCCTAGCCCGAACCCTAACCCTAACCCTTCCCCGAAGCCTGACCCTCACCCGTCCCCTAATCCTAACCCGTACGCTAACACTAACCCGCGCCCTCACACGCACGCTCCCCCTAAAGCGTTGCCGTACCCTCACCTGGACCCTAAACCGTCCCCGTCCCCTAACCCTAACCCTAGCCCGAACCCTAACCCTAACCCTTCCCCGAAGCCTGACCCTCACCCGTCCCCTAATCCTAACCCGTACGCTAACACTAACCCGCGCCCTCACACGCACGCTCCCCCTAAAGCGTTGCCGTACCCTCACCTGGACCCTAAACCGTCCCCGTCCCCTAACCCTAACCCTAGCCCGAACCCTAACCCTAACCCTTCCCCGAAGCCTGACCCTCACCCGTCCCCTAATCCTAACCCGTACGCTAACACTAACCCGCGCCCTCACACGCACGCTCCCCCTAAAGCGTTGCCGTACCCTCACCTGGACCCTAAACCGTCCCCGTCCCCTAACCCTAACCCTAGCCCGAACCCTAACCCTAACCCTTCCCCGAAGCCTGACCCTCACCCGTCCCCTAATCCTAACCTGTACGCTAACACTAACCCGCGCCCTCACACGCACGCTCCCCCTAAAGCGTTGCCGTACCCTCACCTGGACCCTAAACCGTCCCCGTCCCCTAACCCTAACCCTAGCCCGAACCCTATCCCTAACCCTTCCCCGAAGCCTGACCCTCACCCTTGCCCTAATCCTAACCCGTACGCTAACACTAACCCGCGCCCTCACACGCACGCTCCCCCTAAAGCGTTGCCATACCCTCACCTGGACCCTAAACCGTCCCCGTCCCCTAACCCTAACACTAGCCCGAACCCTAACCCTAACCCTTCCCCGAAGCCTGACCCTCACCCGTCCCCTAATCCTAACCCGTACGCTAACACTAACCCGCGCCCTCACACGCACGCTCCCCCTAAAGCGTTGCCGTACCCTCACCTGGACCCTAAACCGTCCCCGTCCCCTAACACTAACCCTAGCCCGAACCCTAACCCTAACCCTTCCCCGAAGCCTGACCCTCACCCGTCCCCTAATCCTAACCCGTACGCTAACACTAACCCGCGCCCTCACACGCACGCTCCCCCTAAAGCGTTGCCGTGCCCTCACCTGGACCCTAAACCGTCCCCGTCCCCTAACCCTAACCCTAGCCCGAACCCTAACCCTAACCCTTCCCCGAATCCTGACCCTCACCCGTTCCCTAATCCTAACCCGTACGCTAACACTAACCCGCGCCCTCACACGCACGCTCCCCCTAAAGCGTTGCCGTACCCTCACCTGGACCCTAAACCGTCCCCGTCCCCTAACCCTAACCCTAGCCCGAACCCTAACCCTAACCCTTGCCCGAAGCCTGACCCTCACCCGTGCCCTAATCCTAACCCGTACGCTAACAATAACCCGCGCCCTCACACGCACGCTCCCCCTAAAGCGTTGCCGTACCCTCACCTGGACCCTAAACAGTCCCCGTCCCCTAACCCTAACCCTAGCCCGAACCCTAACCCTAACCCTTCCCCGAAGCCTGACCCTCACCCGTCCCCTAATCCTAACCCGTACGCTAACACTAACCCGTGCCCTCACACGCACGCTTCCCCTAAAGCGTTGCCGTACCCTCACCTGGACCCTAAACCGTCCCCGTCCCCTAACCCTAACCCTAGCCCGAACCCTAACCCTAACCCTTCCCCGAAGCCTGACCCTCACCCGTGCCCTAATCCTAACCCGTACGCTAACACTAACCCGCGCCCTCACACGCACGCTCCCCCTAAAGCGTTGCCGTACCCTCACCTGGACCCTAAACCGTCCCCGTCCCCTAACCCTAACCCTAGCCCGAACCCTAACCCTAACCCTTCCCCGAAGCCTGACCCTCACCCGTGCCCTAATCCTAACCCGTACGCTAACACTAACCCGCGCCCTCACACGCACGCTCCCCCTAAAGCGTTGCCGTACCCTCACCTGGACCATAAACCGTCCCCGTCCCCTAACCCTAACCCTAGCCCGAACCCTAACCCTAACCCTTCCCCGAAGCCTGACCCTCACCCGTCCCCTAATCCTAACCCGTACGCTAACACTAACCCGCGCCCTCACACGCACGCTCCCCCTAAAGCGTTGCCGTACCCTCACCTGGACCCTAAACCGTCCCCGTCCCCTAACCCTAACCCTAGCCCGAACCCTAACCCTAACCCTTCCCCGAAGCCTGACCCTCACCCGTCCCCTAATCCTAACCCGTACGCTAACACTAACCCGCGCCCTCACTCGCACGCTCCCCCTAAAGCGTTGCCGTACCCTCACCTGGACCCTAAACCGTCCCCGTCCCCTAACCCTAACCCTAGCCCGAACCCTAACCCTAACCCTTCCCCGAAGCCTGACCCTCACCCGTCCCCTAATCCTAACCCGTACGCTAACACTAACCCGCGCCCTCACACGCACGCTTCCCCTAAAGCGTTGCCGAACCCTCACCTGGACCCTAAACTGTCCCCGTCCCCTAACCCTAACCCTAGCCCGAACCCTAACCCTAACCCTTCCCCGAAGCCTGACCCTCACCCGTGCCCTAATCCTAACACGTACGCTAACACTAACCCACGCCCTCACACGCACGCTCCCCCTAAAGCGTTGCCGTACCCTCACCTGGACCCTAAACCGTCCCCGTCCCCTAACCCTAACCCTAGCCCGAACCCTAACCCTAACCCTTCCCCGAAGCCTGACCCTCACCCGTGCCCTAATCCTAACCCGTACGCTAACACTAACCCGCGCCCTCACACGCACGCTCCCCCTAAAGCGTTGCCGTACCCTCACCTGGACCATAAACCGTCCCCGTCCCCTAACCCTAACCCTAGCCCGAACCCTAACCCTAACCCTTCCCCGAAGCCTGACCCTCACCCGTCCCCTAATCCTAACCCGTACGCTAACACTAACCCGCGCCCTCACACGCACGCTCCCCCTAAAGCGTTGCCGTACCCTCACCTGGACCCTAAACCGTCCCCGTCCCCTAACCCTAACCCTAGCCCGAACCCTAACCCTAACCCTTCCCCGAAGCCTGACCCTCACCCGTCCCCTAATCCTAACCCGTACGCTAACACTAACCCGCGCCCTCACTCGCACGCTCCCCCTAAAGCGTTGCCGTACCCTCACCTGGACCCTAAACCGTCCCCGTCCCCTAACCCTAACCCTAGCCCGAACCCTAACCCTAACCCTTCCCCGAAGCCTGACCCTCACCCGTCCCCTAATCCTAACCCGTACGCTAACACTAACCCGCGCCCTCACACGCACGCTTCCCCTAAAGCGTTGCCGAACCCTCACCTGGACCCTAAACTGTCCCCGTCCCCTAACCCTAACCCTAGCCCGAACCCTAACCCTAACCCTTCCCCGAAGCCTGACCCTCACCCGTGCCCTAATCCTAACACGTACGCTAACACTAACCCACGCCCTCACACGCACGCTCCCCCTAAAGCGTTGCCGTACCCTCACCTGGACCCTAAACCGTCCCCGTCCCCTAACCCTAACCCTAGCCCGAACCCTAACCCTAACCCTTCCCCGAAGCCTGACCCTCAACCGTCCCCTAATCCTAAACCGTACGCTAACACTAACCCGCGCCCTCACACGCACGCTCCCCCTAAAGCGTTGCCGTACCCTCACCTGGACCCTAAGCCGTCCCCGTCCCCTAACCCTAACCCTAGCCCGAACCCTAACCCTAACCCTTCCCCGAAGCCTGACCCTCACCCGTGCCCTAATCCTAACCCGTACGCTAACACTAACCCGCGCCCTCACACGCACGCTTCCCCTAAAGCGTTGCCGTACCCTCACCTGGACCCTAAACCGTCCCCGTCCCCTAACCCTAACCCTAGCCCGAACCCTAACCCTAACCCTTCCCCGAAGCCTGACCCTCACCCGTCCCCTAATCCTAACCCGTACGCTAACACTAACCCGCGCCCTCACACGCACGCTCCCCCTAAAGCGTTGCCGTACCCTCACCTGGACCCTAAACCGTCCCCGTCCCCTAACCCTAACCCTAGCCCGAACCCTAACCCTAACCCTTCCCTGAAGCCTGACCCTCACCCGTCACCTAATCCTAACACGTACGCTAACACTAACCCGCGCCCTCACACGCACGCTCCCCCTAAAGCGTTGCCGTACCCTCACCTGGACCCTAAACCGTCCCCGTCCCCTAACCCTAACACTAGCCCGAACCCTAACCCTAACCCTTCCCCGAAGCCTGACCCTCACCCGTCCCCTAATCCTAACCCGTACGCTAACACTAACCCGCGCCCTCACACGCACGCTCCCCCTAAAGCGTTGCCGTACTCTCACCTGGACCCTAAACCGTCCCCGTCCCCTAACCCTAACCCTAGCCCGAACCCTAACCCTAACCCTTCCCCGAAGCCTGACCCTCACCCGTGCCCTAATCCTAACCCGTACGCTAACACTAACCCGTGCCCTCACACGCACGCTCCCCCTAAAGCGTTGCCGTACCCTCACCTGGACCCTAAACCGTCCCCGTCCCCTAATCCTAACCCTAGCCCGAACCCTAACCCTAACCCTTCCCCGAAGCCTGACCCTCACCCTTCCCCTAATCCTAACTCGTACGCTAAAACTAACCCACGCCCTCACACGGACGCTCCCACTAAAGCGCTGCCGTACCCTCACCTGGACCCTAAACCGTCCCCGTCCCCTAACCCTAACCCTAGCCCGAACCCTAACCCTAACCCTTCCCCGAAGCCTGACCCTCACCCGTCCCCTAATCCTAACCCGTACGCTAACACTAACCCGCGCCCTCACACGCACGCTCCCCCTAAAGCGTTGCCGTACCCTCACCTGGACCCTAAACCGTCCCCGTCCCCTAACCCTAACCCTAGCCCGAACCCTAACCCTAACCCTTGCCCGAAGCCTGACCCTAACCCGTGCCCTAATCCTAACCCGTACGCTAACACTAACCCGCGCCCTCACACGCACGCTCCCCCTAAAGCGTTGCCGTACCCTCACCTGGACCCTAAACCGTCCCCGTCCCCTAACCCTAACCCTAGCCCGAACCCTAACCCTAACCCTTCCCCGAAGCCTGACCCTCACCCGTCCCCTAATCCTAACCCGTACGCTAACACTAACCCGCGCCCTCACACGCACGCTTCCCCTAAAGCGTTGCCGTACCCTCACCTGGACCCTAAACCGTCCCCGTCCCCTAACCCTAACCCTAGCCCGAACCCTAACCCTAACCCTTCCCCGAAGCCTGACCCTCACCCGTGCCCTAATCCTAACACGTACGCTAACACTAACCCGCGCCCTCACAAGCACGCTCCCCCTAAACCGTTGCCGTACACTCACCTGGACCCTAAACCGTCCCCGTCCCCTAACCCTAACCCTAGCCCGAACCCTAACCCTAACCCTTCCCCGAAGCCTGACCCTCAACCGTGCCCTAATCCTAACCCGTACGCTAACACTAACCCGCGCCCTCACACGCACGCTCCCCCTAAAGCGTTGCCGTACCCTCACCTGGACCCTAAACCGTCCCCATACCCTAACCCTAACCCTAGCCCGAACCCTAACCCTAACCCTTCCCCGAAGCCTGACCCTCACCCGTGCCCTAATCCTAACCCGTACGCTAACACTAACCCGCGCCCTCACACGCACGCTCCCCCTAAAGCGTTGCCGTACCCTCACCTGGACCCTAAACCGTCCCCGTCCCCTAACCCTAACCCTAGCCCGAACCCTAACCCTAACCCTTCCCCGAAGCCTGACCCTCACCCGTCCCCTAATCCTAACCCGTACGCTAACACTAACCCGCGCCCTCACACGCACGCTCCCCCTAAAGCGTTGCCGTACCCTCACCTGGACCCTAAACCGTCCCCGTCCCCTAACCCTAACCCTAGCCCGAACCCTAACCCTAACCCTTCCCCGAAGCCTGACCCTCACCCGTCCCCTAATCCTAACCCGTACGCTAACACTAACCCGCGCCCTCACACGCACGCTCCCCCTAAAGCGTTGCCGTACCCTCACCTGGACCCTAAACCGTCCCCGTCCCCTAACCCTAACCCTAGCCCGAACCCTAACCCTAACCCTTCCCCGAAGCCTGACCCTCACCCGTGCCCTAATCCTAACCCGTACGCTAACACTAACCCGCGCCCTCACACGCACGCTCCCCCTAAAGCGTTGCCGTACCCTCACCTGGACCCTAAACCGTCCCCGTCCCCTAACCCTAACGCTAGCCCGAACCCTAATCCTAACCCTTCCCCGAAGCCTGACCCTCACCCGTGCCCTAATCCTAACCCGTACGCTAACACTAACCCGCGCCCTCACACGCACGCTCCCCCTAAAGCGTTGCCGTACCCTCACCTGGACCCTAAACCGTCCCCGTCCCCTAACCCTAACCCTAGCCCGAACCCTAACCCTAACCCTTCCCCGAAGCCTGACCCTGACCCGTCCCCTAATCCTAACCCGTACGCTAACACTAACCCGCGCCCTCACACGCACGCTCCCCCTAAAGCGTTGCCGTACCCTCACCTGGACCCTAAACCGTCCCCGTCCCCTAACCCTAACCCTAGCCCGAACCCTAACCCTAACCCTTCCCCGAAGCCTGACCCTCACACGTCCCCTAATCCTAACCCGTACGCTAACACTAACCCGCGCCCTCACACGCACGCTCCCCCTAAAGCGTTGCCGTACCCTCACCTGGACCCTAAACCGTCCCCGTCCCCTAACCCTAACCCTAGCCCGAACCCTAACCCTAACCCTTCCCCGAAGCCTGACCCTCACCCGTGCCCTAATCCTAACCCGTACGCTAACACTAACCCGCGCCCTCACACGCACGCTCCCCCTAAAGCGTTGCCGTACCCTCACCTGGACCCTAAACCGTCCCCGTCCCCTAACCCTAACGCTAGCCCGAACCCTAATCCTAACCCTTCCCCGAAGCCTGACCCTCACCCGTGCCCTAATCCTAACCCGTACGCTAACACTAACCCGCGCCCTCACACGCACGCTCCCCCTAAAGCGTTGCCGTACCCTCACCTGGACCCTAAACCGTCCCCGTCCCCTAACCCTAACCCTAGCCCGAACCCTAACCCTAACCCTTCCCCGAAGCCTGACCCTGACCCGTCCCCTAATCCTAACCCGTACGCTAACACTAACCCGCGCCCTCACACGCACGCTCCCCCTAAAGCGTTGCCGTACCCTCACCTGGACCCTAAACCGTCCCCGTCCCCTAACCCTAACCCTAGCCCGAACCCTAACCCTAACCCTTCCCCGAAGCCTGACCCTCACCCGTCCCCTAATCCTAACCCGTACGCTAACACTAACCCGCGCCCTCACACGCACGCTCCCCCTAAAGCGTTGCCGTACCCTCACCTGGACCCTAAACCGTCCCCGTCCCCTAACCCTAACCCTAGCCCGAACCCTAACCCTAACCCTTCCCCGAAGCCTGACCCTCACCCGTCCCCTAATCCTAACCCGTACGCTAACACTAACCCGCGCCCTCACACGCACGCTCCCCCTAAAGCGTTGCCGTACCCTCACCTGGACCCTAAACCGTCCCCGTCCCCTAACCCTAACCCTAGCCCGAACCCTAATCCTAACCCTTCCCCGAAGCCTGACCCTCACCCGTGCCCTAATCCTAACCCGTACGCTAACACTAACCCGCGCCCTCACACGCACGCTCCCCCTAAAGCGTTGCCGTACCCTCACCTGGACCCTAAACCGTCCCCGTCCCCTAACCCTAACCCTAGCCCGAACCCTAACCCTAACCCTTCCCCGAAGCCTGACCCTCACCCGTCCCCTAATCCTAACCCGTACGCTAACACTAACCCGCGCCCTCACATGCACGCTCCCCCTAAAGCGTTGCCGTACCCTCACCTGGACCCTAAACCGTCCCCGTCCCCTAACCCTAACCCTAGCCCGAACCCTAACCCTAACCCTTCCCCGAAGCCTGACCCTCACCCGTCCCCTAATCCTAACCCGTACGCGAACACTAACCCGCGCCCTCACACGCATGCTCCCCCTAAAGCGTTGCCGTACCCTCACCTGGACCCTAAACCGTCCCCGTCCCCTAACCCTAACCCTAGCCCGAACCCTAACCCTAACCCTTCCCCGAAGCCTGACCCTCACCCGTCCCCTAATCCTAACTCGTACGCTAAAACTAACCCACGCCCTCACATGAACGCTCCCCCTAAAGCGCTGCCGTACCCTCACCTGGACCCTAAACCGTCCCCGTCCCCTAACCCTAACCCTAGCACGAACCCTAACCCTAACCCTTCCCCGAAGCCTGACCCTCACCCGTCCCCTAATCCTAACCCGTACGCTAACACTAACCCGCGCCCTCACACGCACGCTCCCCCTAAAGCGTTGCCGTACCCTCACCTGGACCCTAAACCGTCCCCGTCCCCTAACCCTAACCCTAGCCCGAACCCTAACCCTAACCCTTCCCCGAAGCCTGACCCTAACCCGTGCCCTAATCCTAACCCGTACGCTAACACTAACCCGCGCCCTCACACGCACGCTCCCCCTAAAGCGTTGCCGTACCCTCACCTGGACCCTAAACCGTCCCCGTCCCCTAACCCTAACCCTAGCCCGAACCCTAACCCTAACCCTTCCCCGAAGCCTGACCCTCACCCGTCCCCTAATCCTAACCCGTACGCTAACACTAACCCGCGCCCTCACACGCACGCTTCCCCTAAAGCGTTGCCGTACCCTCACCTGGACCCTAAACTGTCCCCGTCCCCTAACCCTAACCCTAGACTGAACCCTAACCCTAACCCTTCCCCGAAGCCTGACCCTCACCCGTGCCCTAATCCTAACACGTACGCTAACACTAACCCGCGCCCTCACACGCACGCTCCCCCTAAAGCGTTGCCGTACCCTCACCTGGACCCTAAACCGTCCCCGTCCCCTAACCCTAACCCTAGCCCGAACCCTAACCCTAACCCTTCCCCGAAGCCTGACCCTCAACCGTGCCCTAATCCTAACCCGTACGCTAACACTAACCCGCGCCCTCACACGCCCGCTCCCCCTAAAGCGTTGCCGTACCCTCACCTGGACCCTAAACCGTCCCCGTCCCCTAACCCTAACCCTAGCCCGAACCCTAACCCTAACCCTTCCCCGAAGCCTGACCCTCACCCGTGCCCTAATCCTAACCCGTACGCTAACACTAACCCGCGCCCTCACATGCACGCTCCCCCTAAAGCGTTGCCATACCCTCACCTGGACCCTAAACCGTCCCCGTCCCCTAACCCTAACCCTAGCCCGAACCCTAACCCTAACCCTTCCCCGAAGCCTGACCCTCACCCGTCCCCTAATCCTAACCCGTACGCTAACACTAACCCGCGCCCTCACACGCACGCTCCCCCTAAAGCGTTGCCGTACCCTCACCTGGACCCTAAACCGTCCCCGTCCCCTAACCCTAACCCTAGCCCGAACCCTAACCCTAACCCTTCCCCGAAGCCTGACCCTCACCCGTGCCCTAATCCTAACCCGTACGCTAACACTAACCCGCGCCCTCACACGCACGCTCCCCCTAAAGCGTTGCCGTACCCTCACCTGGACCCTAAACCGTCCCCGTCCCCTAACCCTAACCCTAGCCCGAACCCTAACCCTAACCCTTCCCCGAAGCCTGACCCTCACCCGTCCCTTAATCCTAACCCGTACGCTAACACTAACCCGTGCCCTCACACGCACGCTCCCCCTAAAGCGTTGCCGTACCCTCACCTGGACCCTAAACCGTCCCCGTCCCCTAACCCTAACCCTAGCCCGAACCCTAACCCTAACCCTTCCCCGAAGCCTGACCCTCACCCGTGCCCTAATCCTAACCCGTACGCTAACACTAACCCGCGCCCTCACACGCACGCTCCCCCTAAAGCGTTGCCGTAACCTCACCTGGACCCTAAACCATCCCCGTCCCCTAACCCTAACCCTAGCCCGAACCCTAATCCTTACCCTTCCCCGAAGCCTGACCCTCACCCGTCCCCTAATCCTAACCCGTACGCTAACACTAACCCGCGCCCTCACACGCACGCTCCCCCTAAAGCGTTGCCGTACCCTCACCTGGACCCTAAACCGTCCCCGTCCCCTAACCCTAACCCTAGCCCGAACCCTAACCCTAACCCTTCCCCGAAGCCTGACCCTCACCCGTCCCCTAATCCTAACCCGTACGCTAACACTAACCCGCGCCCTCACACGCACGCTCCCCCTAAAGCGTTGCCGTACCCTCACCTGGACCCTAAACCGTCCCCGTCCCCTAACCCTAACCCTAGCCCGAACCCTAACCCTAACCATTCCCCGAAGCCTGACCCTCACCCGTGCCCTAATCCTAACCGGTACGCTAACACTAACCCGCGCCCTCACACGCATGCTCCCCCTAAAGCGTTGCCGTACCCTCACCTGGACTCTAAACCGTCCCCGTCCCCTAACCCTAACCCTAGCCCGAACCCTAAACCTAACCCTTCTCCGAAGCCTGACCCTCACCCGTCCCCTAATCCTAAACCGTACGCGAACACTAACCCGCGCCCTCACACGCACGCTCCCCCTAAAGCGTTGCCGTACCCTCACCTGGACCCTAAACCGTCCCCGTCCCCTAACCCTAACCCTAGCCCGAACCCTAACCCTAACCCTTCCCCGAAGCCTGACCCTCACCCGTCCCCTAATCGTAACCCGTACGCGAACACTAACCCGCGCCCTCACACGCACGCTCCCCTTAAAGCGTTGCCGTACCCTCACCTGGACCCTAAACCGTCCCCGTCCCCTAACCCTAACCCTAGCCCGAACCCTAATCCTAACACTTCCCCGAAGCCTGACCCTCACCCGTCCCCTAATCCTAACCCGTACGCTAACACTAACCCGCGCCCTCACACGCACGCTCCCCCTAAAGCGTTGCCGTACCCTCACCTGGACCCTAAACCGTCCCCGTCCCCTAACCCTAACCCTAGCCCGAACCCTAACCCTAACCCTTCCCCGAAGCCTGACCCTCACCCGTCCCCTAATCCTAACCCGTACGCTAACACTAACCCGCGCCCTCACACGCACGCTCCCCCTAAAGCGTTGCCGTACCCTCACCTGGACCCTAAACCGTCCCCGTCCCCTAACCCTAACCCTAGCCCGAACCCTAATCCTAACCCTTCCCCGAAGCCTGACCCTCACCCGTGCCCTAATCCTAACCCGTACGCTAACACTAACCCGCGCCCTCACACGCACGCTCCCCCTAAAGCGTTGCCGTACCCTCACCTTGACCCTAAACCTTCCCCGTCCCCTAACCCTAACCCTAGCCCGAACCCTAACCCTAACCCTTCCCCGAAGCCTGACCCTCACCCGTGCCCTAATCCTAACCCGTACGCTAACACTAACCTGCGCCCTCACACGCACGCTCCCCCTAAAGCGTTGCCGTACCCTCACCTGGACCCTAAACCGTCCCCTTCCCCTAACCCTAACCCTAGCCCGAACCCTAACCCTAACCCTTCCCCGAAGCCTGACCCTCACCCGTCCCCTAATCGTAACCCGTACGCTAACACTAACCCGCGCCCTCACACGCACGCTCCCCCTAAAGCGTTGCCGTACCCTCACCTGGACCCTAAACCGTCCCCGTCCCCTAACCCTAACCCTAGCCCGAACCCTAACCCTAACCCTTCCCCGAAGCCTGACCCTCACCCGTGCCCTAATCCTAACCCGTACGCTAACACTAACCCGCGCCCTCACACGCACGCTCCCCCTAAAGCGTTGCCGTACCCTCACCTGGACCCTAAACCGTCCCCGTCCCCTAACCCTAACCCTAGCCCGAACCCTAACCCTAACCCTTCCCCGAAGCCTGACCCTCACCCGTCCCCTAATCCTAACCCGTACGCTAACACTAACCCGCGCCCTCACACGCACGCTCCCCCTAAAGCGTTGCCGTACCCTCACCTGGACCCTAAACCGTCCCCGTCCCCTAACCCTAACCCTAGCCCGAACCCTAACCCTAACCCTTCCCCGAAGCCTGACCCTCACCCGTGCCCTAATCCTAACCCGTACGCTAACACTAACCCGCGCCCTCACACGCACGCTCCCCCTAAAGCGTTGCCGTACCCTCACCTGGACCCTAAACCGTCCCCGTCCCCTAACCCTAACCCTAGCCCGAACCCTAACCCTAACCCTTCCCCGAAGCCTGACCCTCACCCGTCCCTTAATCCTAACCCGTACGCTAACACTAACCCGCGCCCTCACACGCACGCTCCCCCTAAAGCGTTGCCGTACCCTCACCTGGACCCTAAACCGTCCCCGTCCCCTAACCCTAACCCTAGCCCGAACCCTAACCCTAACCCTTCCCCGAAGCCTGACCCTCACCCGTGCCCTAATCCTAACCCGTACGCTAACACTAACCCGCGCCCTCACACGCACGCTCCCCCTAAAGCGTTGCTGTAACCTCACCTGGACCCTAAACCGTCCCCGTCCCCTAACCCTAACCCTAGCCCGAACCCTAATCCTTACCCTTCCCGGAAGCCTGACCCTCACCCGTCCCCTAATCCTAACCCGTACGCTAACACTAACCCGCGCCCTCACACGCACGCTCCCCCTAAAGCGTTGCCGTACCCTCACCTGGACCCTAAACCGTCCCCGTCCCCTAACCCTAACCCTAGCCCGAACCCTAACCCTAACCCTTCCCCGAAGCCTGACCCTCACCCGTCCCCTAATCCTAACCCGTACGCTAACACTAACCCGCGCCCTCACACGCACGCTCCCCCTAAAGCGTTGCCGTACCCTCACCTGGACCCTAAACCGTCCCCGTCCCCTAACCCTAACCCTAGCCCGAACCCTAACCCTAACCCTTCCCCGAAGCCTGACCCTCACCCGTGCCCTAATCCTAACCGGTACGCTAACACTAACCCGCGCCCTCACACGCATGCTCCCCCTAAAGCGTTGCCGTACCCTCACCTGGACTCTAAACCGTCCCCGTCCCCTAACCCTAACCCTAGCCCGAACCCTAACCCTAACCCTTCTCCGAAGCCTGACCCTCACCCGTCCCCTAATCCTAACCCGTACGCGAACACTAACCCGCGCCCTCACACGCACGCTCCCCCTAAAGCGTTGCCGTACCCTCACCTGGACCCTAAACCGTCCCCGTCCCCTAACCCTAACCCTAGCCCGAACCCTAACCCTAACCCTTCCCCGAAGCCTGACTCTCACCCGTCCCCTAATCGTAACCCGTACGCGAACACTAACCCGCGCCCTAACACGCACGCTCCCCCTAAAGCGTTGCCGTACCCTCACCTGGACCCTAAACCGTCCCCGTCCCCTAACCCTAACCCTAGCCCGAACCCTAATCCTAACCCTTCCCCGAAGCCTGACCCTCACCCGTCCCCTAATCCTAACCCGTACGCTAACACTAACCCGCGCCCTCACACGCACGCTCCCCCTAAAGCGTTGCCGTACCCTCACCTGGACCCTAAACCGTCCCCGTCCCCTAACCCTAACCCTAGCCCGAACCCTAACCCTAACCCTTCCCCGAAGCCTGACCCTCACCCGTCCCCTAATCCTAACCCGTACGCTAACACTAACCCGCGCCCTCACACGCACGCTCCCCCTAAAGCGTTGCCGTACCCTCACCTGGACCCTAAACCGTCCCCGTCCCCTAACCCTAACCCTAGCCCGAACCCTAACCCTAACCCTTCCCCGAAGCCTGACCCTCACCCGTCCCCTAATCGTAACCCGTACGCGAACACTAACCCGCGCCCTCACACGCACGCTCCCCTTAAAGCGTTGCCGTACCCTCACCTGGACCCTAAACCGTCCCCGTCCCCTAACCCTAACCCTAGCCCGAACCGTAATCCTAACACTTCCCCGAAGCCTGACCCTCACCCGTCCCCTAATCCTAACCCGTACGCTAACACTAACCCGCGCCCTCACACGCACGCTCCCCCTAAAGCGTTGCCGTACCCTCACCTGGACCCTAAACCGTCCCCGTCCCCTAACCCTAACCCTAGCCCGAACCCTAACCCTAACCCTTCCCCGAAGCCTGACCCTCACCCGTCCCCTAATCCTAACCCGTACGCTAACACTAACCCGCGCCCTCACACGCACGCTCCCCCTAAAGCGTTGCCGTACCCTCACCTGGACCCTAAACCGTCCCCGTCCCCTAACCCTAACCCTAGCCCGAACCCTAACCCTAACCCTTCCCCGAAGCCTGACCCTCACCCGTCCCCTAATCCTAACCCGTACGCTAACACTAACCCGCGCCCTCACACGCACGCTCCCCCTAAAGCGTTGCCGTACCCTCACCTGGACCCTAAACCGTCCCCGTCCCCTAACCCTAACCCTAGCCCGAACCCTAATCCTAACCCTTCCCCGAAGCCTGACCCTCACCCGTGCCCTAATCCTAACCCGTACGCTAACACTAACCCGCGCCCTCACACGCACGCTCCCCCTAAAGCGTTGCCGTACCCTCACCTGGACCCTAAACCTTCCCCGTCCCCTAACCCTAACCCTAGCCCGAACCCTAACCCTAACCCTTCCCCGAAGCCTGACCCTCACCCGTGCCCTAATCCTAACCCGTACGCTAACACTAACCTGCGCCCTCACACGCACGCTCCCCCTAAAGCGTTGCCGTACCCTCACCTGGACCCTAAACCGTCCCCTTCCCCTAACCCTAACCCTAGCCCGAACCCTAACCCTAACCCTTCCCCGAAGCCTGACCCTCACCCGTCCCCTAATCGTAACCCGTACGCTAACACTAACCCGCGCCCTCACACGCACGCTCCCCCTAAAGCGTTGCCGTACCCTCACCTGGACCCTAAACCGTCCCCGTCCCCTAACCCTAACCCTAGCCCGAACCCTAACCCTAACCCTTCCCCGAAGCCTGACCCTCACCCGTGCCCTAATCCTAACCCGTACGCTAACACTAACCCGCGCCCTCACACGCACGCTCCCCCTAAAGCGTTGCCGTACCCTCACCTGGACCCTGAACCGTCCCCGTCCCCTAACCCTAACCCTAGCCCGAACCCTAACCCTAACCCTTCCCCGAAGCCTGACCCTCACCCGTCCCCTAATCCTAACCCGTACGCTAACACTAACCCGCGCCCTCACATGCACGCTCCCCCTAAAGCGTTGCCGTACCCTCACCTGGACCCTAAACCGTCCCCGTCCCCTAACCCTAACCCTAGCCCGAACCCTAACCCTAACCCTTCCCCGAAGCCTGACCCTCACCCGTCCCCTAATCCTAACCCGTACGCTAACACTAACCCGCGCCCTCACACGCACGCTCCCCCTAAAGCGTTGCCATACCCTCACCTGGACCCTAAACCGTCCCCGTCCCCTAACCCTAACCCTAGCCCGAACCCTAACCCTAACCCTTTCCCGAAGCCTGACCCTCACCCGTGCCCTAATCCTAACCCGTACGCTAACACTAACCCGCGCCCTCACACGCACGCTCCCCCTAAAGCGTTGCCGTACCCTCACCTGGACCCTAAACCGTCCCCGTCCCCTAACCCTAACCCTAGCCCGAACCCTAACCCTAACCCTTCCCCGAAGCCTGACCCTCACCCGTGCCCTAATCCTAACCCGTACGCTAACACTAACCCGCGCCCTCACACGCACGCTCCCCCTAAAGCGTTGCCGTACCCTCACCTGGACCCTAAACCGTCCCCGTCCCCTAACCCTAACCCTAGCCCGAACCCTAACCCTAACCCTTCCCCGAAGCCTGACCCTCACCCGTCCCCTAATCCTAACCCGTACGCTAACACTAACCCGCGCCCTCACACGCACGCTCCCCCTAAAGCGTTGCCGTACCCTCACCTGGACCCTAAACCGTCCCCGTCCCCTAACCCTAACCCTAGCCCGAACCCTAACCCTAACCCTTCCCCGAAGCCTGACCCTCACCCGTGCCCTAATCCTAACCCGTACGCTAACACTAACCCGCGCCCTCACACGCACGCTCCCCCTAAAGCGTTGCCGTACCCTCACCTGGACCCTAAACCGTCCCCGTCCCCTAACCCTAACCCTAGCCCGAACCCTAACCCTAACCCTTCCCCGAAGCCTGACCCTCACCCGTCCCCTAATCCTAACCCGTACGCTAACACTAACCCGCGCCCTCACACGCACGCTCCCCCTAAAGCGTTGCCGTACCCTCACCTGGACCCTAAACCGTCCCCGTCCCCTAACCCTAACCCTAGCCCGAACCCTAACCCTAACCCTTCCCCGAAGCCTGACCCTCACCCGTGCCCTAATCCTAACCCGTACGCTAACACTAACCCGCGCCCTCACACGCACGCTCCCCCTAAAGCGTTGCCGTACCCTCACCTGGACCCTAAACCGTCCCCGTCCCCTAACCCTAACCCTAGCCCGAACCCTAACCCTAACCCTTCCCCGAAGCCTGACCCTCACCCGTCCCTTAATCCTAACCCGTACGCTAACACTAACCCGCGCCCTCACACGCACGCTCCCCCTAAAGCGTTGCCGTACCCTCACCTGGACCCTAAACCGTCCCCGTCCCCTAACCCTAACCCTAGCCCGAACCCTAACCCTAACCCTTCCCCGAAGCCTGACCCTCACCCGTGCCCTAATCCTAACCCGTACGCTAACACTAACCCGCGCCCTCACACGCACGCTCCCCCTAAAGCGTTGCTGTAACCTCACCTGGACCCTAAACCGTCCCCGTCCCCTAACCCTAACCCTAGCCCGAACCCTAATCCTTACCCTTCCCGGAAGCCTGACCCTCACCCGTCCCCTAATCCTAACCCGTACGCTAACACTAACCAGCGCCCTCACACGCACGCTCCCCCTAAAGCGTTGCCGTACCCTCACCTGGACCCTAAACCGTCCCCGTCCCCTAACCCTAACCCTAGCCCGAACCCTAACCCTAACCCTTCCCCGAAGCCTGACCCTCACCCGTCCCCTAATCCTAACCCGTACGCTAACACTAACCCGCGCCCTCACACGCACGCTCCCCCTAAAGCGTTGCCGTACCCTCACCTGGACCCTAAACCGTCCCCGTCCCCTAACCCTAACCCTAGCCCGAACCCTAACCCTAACCCTTCCCCGAAGCCTGACCCTCACCCGTCCCCTAATCCTAACCGGTACGCTAACACTAACCCGCGCCCTCACACGCATGCTCCCCCTAAAGCGTTGCCGTACCCTCACCTGGACTCTAAACCGTCCCCGTCCCCTAACCCTAACCCTAGCCCGAACCCTAACCCTAACCCTTCTCCGAAGCCTGACCCTCACCCGTCCCCTAATCCTAACCCGTACGCGAACACTAACCCGCGCCCTCACACGCACGCTCCCCCTAAAGCGTTGCCGTACCCTCACCTGGACCCTAAACCGTCCCCGTCCCCTAACCCTAACCCTAGCCCGAACCCTAACCCTAACCCTTCCCCGAAGCCTGACTCTCACCCGTCCCCTAATCGTAACCCGTACGCGAACACTAACCCGCGCCCTAACACGCACGCTCCCCCTAAAGCGTTGCCGTACCCTCACCTGGACCCTAAACCGTCCCCGTCCCCTAACCCTAACCCTAGCCCGAACCCTAATCCTAACCCTTCCCCGAAGCCTGACCCTCACCCGTCCCCTAATCCTAACCCGTACGCTAACACTAACCCGCGCCCTCACACGCACGCTCCCCCTAAAGCGTTGCCGTACCCTCACCTGGACCCTAAACCGTCCCCGTCCCCTAACCCTAACCCTAGCCCGAACCCTAACCCTAACCCTTCCCCGAAGCCTGACCCTCACCCGTCCCCTAATCCTAACCCGTACGCTAACACTAACCCGCGCCCTCACACGCACGCTCCCCCTAAAGCGTTGCCGTACCCTCACCTGGACCCTAAACCGTCCCCGTCCCCTAACCCTAACCCTAGCCCGAACCCTAACCCTAACCCTTCCCCGAAGCCTGACCCTCACCCGTCCCCTAATCCTAACCCGTACGCTAACACTAACCCGCGCCCTCACACGCACGCTCCCCCTAAAGCGTTGCCGTACCCTCACCTGGACCCTAAACCGTCCCCGTCCCCTAACCCTAACCCTAGCCCGAACCCTAATCCTAACCCTTCCCCGAAGCCTGACCCTCACCCGTGCCCTAATCCTAACCCGTACGCTAACACTAACCCGCGCCCTCACACGCACGCTCCCCCTAAAGCGTTGCCGTACCCTCACCTGGACCCTAAACCGTCCCCGTCCCCTAACCCTAACCCTAGCCCGAACCCTAACCCTAACCCTTCCCCGAAGCCTGACCCTCACCCGTCCCCTAATCCTAACCCGTACGCTAACACTAACCCGCGCCCTCACACGCACGCTCCCCCTAAAGCGTTGCCGTACCCTCACCTGGACCCTAAACCGTCCCCTTCCCCTAACCCTAACCCTAGCCCGAACCCTAACCCTAACCATTCCCCGAAGCCTGACCCTCACCCGTCCCCTAATCGTAACCCGTACGCTAACACTAACCCGCGCCCTCACACGCACGCTCCCCCTAAAGCGTTGCCGTACCCTCACCTGGACCCTAAACCGTCCCCGTCCCCTAACCCTAACCCTAGCCCGAACCCTAACCCTAACCCTTCCCCGAAGCCTGACCCTCACCCGTGCCCTAATCCTAACCCGTACGCTAACACTAACCCGCGCCCTCACACGCACGCTCCCCCTAAAGCGTTGCCGTACCCTCACCTGGACCCTAAACCGTCCCCGTCCCCTAACCCTAACCCTAACCCTTCCCCGAAGCCTGACCCTCACCCGTCCCCTAATCCTAACCCGTACGCTAACACTAACCCGCGCCCTCACATGCACGCTCCCCCTAAAGCGTTGCCGTACCCTCACCTGGACCCTAAACCGTCCCCGTCCCCTAACCCTAACCCTAGCCCGAACCCTAACCCTAAACCTTCCCCGAAGCCTGACCCTCACCCGTCCCCTAATCCTAACACGTACGCTAACACTAACCCGCGCCCTCACACGCACGCTCCCCCTAAAGCGTTGCCATACCCTCACCTGGACCCTAAACCGTCCCCGTCCCCTAACCCTAACCCTAGCCCGAACCCTAACCCTAACCCTTCCCCGAAGCCTGACCCTCACCCGTCCCATAATCCTAACCCGTACGCTAACACTAACCCGCGCCCTCACACGCACGCTCCCCCTAAAGCGTTGCCGTACCCTCACCTGGACCCTAAACCGTCCCCGTCCCCTAACCCTAACCCTAGCCCGAACCCTAACCCTAACCCTTCCCCGAAGCCTGACCCTCACCCGTGCCCTAATCCTAACCCGTACGCTAACACTAACCCGCGCCCTCACACGCACGCTCCCCCTAAAGCGTTGCCGTACCCTCACCTGGACCCTAAACCGTCCCCGTCCCCTAACCCTAACCCTAGCCCGAACCCTAACCCTAACCCTTCCCCGAAGCCTGACCCTCACCCGTCCCTTAATCCTAACCCGTACGCTAACACTAACCCGCGCCCTCACACGCACGCTCCCCCTAAAGCGTTGCCGTACCCTCACCTGGACCCTAAACCGTCCCCGTCCCCTAACCCTAACCCTAGCCCGAACCCTAACCCTAACCCTTCCCCGAAGCCTGACCCTCACCCGTGCCCTAATCCTAACCCGTACGCTAACACTAACCCGCGCCCTCACACGCACGCTCCCCCTAAAGCGTTGCCGTAACCTCACCTGGACCCTAAACCGTCCCCGTCCCCTAACCCTAACCCTAGCCCGAACCCTAATCCTTACCCTTCCCCGAAGCCTGACCCTCACCCGTCCCCTAATCCTAACCCGTACGCTAACACCAACCCGCGCCCTCACACGCACGCTCCCCCTAAAGCGTTGCCGTACCCTCACCTGGACCCTAAACCGTCCCCGTCCCCTAACCCTAACCCTAGCCCGAACCCTAACCCTAACCCTTCCCCGAAGCCTGACCCTCACCCGTCCCCTAATCCTAACCCGTACGCTAACACTAACCCGCGCCCTCACACGCACGCTCCCCCTAAAGCGTTGCCGTACCCTCACCTGGACCCTAAACCGTCCCCGTCCCCTAACCCTAACCCTAGCCCGAACCCTAACCCTAACCCTTCCCCGAAGCCTGACCCTCACCCGTGCCCTAATCCTAACCCGTACGCTAACACTAACCCGCGCCCTCACACGCATGCTCCCCCTAAAGCGTTGCCGTACCCTCACCTGGACTCTAAACCGTCCCCGTCCCCTAACCCTAACCCTAGCCCGAACCCTAACCCTAACCCTTCTCCGAAGCCTGACCCTCACCCGTCCCCTAATCCTAACCCGTACGCGAACACTAACCCGCGCCCTCACACGCACGCTCCCCCTAAAGCGTTGCCGTACCCTCACCTGGACCCTAAACCGTCCCCGTCCCCTAACCCTAACCCTAGCCCGAACCCTAACCCTAACCCTTCCCCGAAGCCTGACCCTCACCCGTCCCCAATCGTAACCCGTACGCGAACACTAACCCGCGCCCTCACACGCACGCTCCCCCTAAAGCGTTGCCGTACCCTCACCTGGACCCTAAACCGTCCCCGTCCCCTAACCCTAACCCTAGCCCGAACCCTAACCCTAACCCTTCCCCGAAGCCTGACCCTCACCCGTGCCCTAATCCTAACCCGTACGCTAACACTAACCCGCGCCCTCACACGCACGCTCCCCCTAAAGCGTTGCCGTACCCTCACCTGGACCCTAAACCGTCCCCGTCCCCTAACCCTAACCCTAGCCCGAACCCTAACCCTAACCCTTCCCCGAAGCCTGACCCTCACCCGTCCCTTAATCCTAACCCGTACGCTAACACTAACCCGCGCCCTCACACACACGCTCCCCCTAAAGCGTTACCGTACCCTCACCTGGACCCTAAACCGTCCCCGTCCCCTAACCCTAACCCTAGCCCGAACCCTAACCCTAACCCTTCCCCGAAGCCTGACCCTCACCCGTGCCCTAATCCTAACCCGTACGCTAACACTAACCCGCGCCCTCACACGCACGCTCCCCCTAAAGCGTTGCCGTAACCTCACCTGGACCCTAAACCGTCCCCGTCCCCTAACCCTAACCCTAGCCCGAACCCTAATCCTTACCCTTCCCCGAAGCCTGACCCTCACCCGTCCCCTAATCCTAACCCGTACGCTAACACTAACCCGCGCCCTCACACGCACGCTCCCCCTAAAGCGTTGCCGTACCCTCACCTGGACCCTAAACCGTCCCCGTCCCCTAACCCTAACCCTAGCCCGAACCCTAACCCTAACCCTTCCCCGAAGCCTGACCCTCACCCGTCCCCTAATCCTAACCCGTACGCTAACACTAACCCGCGCCCTCACACGCACGCTCCCCCTAAAGCGTTGCCGTACCCTCACCTGGACCCTAAACCGTCCCCGTCCCCTAACCCTAACCCTATCCCGAACCCTAACCCTAACCCTTCCCCGAAGCCTGACCCTCACCCGTGCCCTAATCCTAACCGGTACGCTAACACTAACCCGCGCCCTCACACGCACGCTCCCCCTAAAGCGTTGCCGTACCCTCACCTGGACTCTAAACCGTCCCCGTCCCCTAACCCTAACCCTAGCCCGAATCCTAACCCTAACCCTTCTCCGAAGCCTGACCCTCACCCGTCCCCTAATCCTAACCCGTACGCGAACACTAACCCGCGCCCTCACACGCACGCTCCCCCTAAAGCGTTGCCGTACCCTCACCTGGACCCTAAACCGTCCCCGTCCCCTAACCCTAACCCTAGCCCGAACCCTAACCCTAACCCTTCCCCGAAGCCTGACCCTCACCCGTCCCCTAATCCTAACCCGTACGCGAACACTAACCCGCGCCCTCACACGCACGCTCCCCCTAAAGCATTGCCGTACCCTCACCTGGACCCTAAACCGTCCCCGTCCCCTAACCCTAACCCTAGCCCGAACCCTAATCCTAACCCTTCCCCGAAGCCTGACCCTCACCCGTCCCCTAATCCTAACCCGTACGCTAACACTAACCCGCGCCCTCACACGCACGCTCCCCCTAAAGCGTTGCCGTACCCTCACCTGGACCCTAAACCGTCCCCGTCCCCTAACCCTAACCCTAGACCGAACCCTAACCCTAACCCTTCCCCGAAGCCTGACCCTCACCCGTCCCCTAATCCTAACCCGTACGCTAACACTAACCCGCGCCCTCACACGCACGCTCCCCCTAAAGCGTTGCCGTACCCTCACCTGGACCCTAAACCGTCCCCGTCCCCTAACCCTAACCCTAGCCCGAACCCTAACCCTAACCCTTCCCCGAAGCCTGACCCTCACCCGTCCCCTAATCCTAACCCGTACGCTAACACTAACCCGCGCCCTCACACGCACGCTCCCCCTAAAGTGTTGCCGTACCCTCACCTGGACCCTAAACCGTCCCCGTCCCCTAACCCTAACCCTAGCCCGAACCCTAATCCTAACCCTTCCCCGAAGCCTGACCCTCACCCGTGCCCTAATCCTAACCCGTACGCTAACACTAACCCGCGCCCTCACACGCACGCTCCCCCTAAAGCGTTGCCGTACCCTCACCTGGACCCTAAACCGTCCCCGTCCCCTAACCCTAACCCTAGCCCGAACCCTAACCCTAACCCTTCCCCGAAGCCTGACCCTCACCCGTGCCCTAATCCTAACCCGTACGCTAACACTAACCCGCGCCCTCACACGCACGCTCCCCCTAAAGCGTTGCCGTACCCTCACCTGGACCCTAAACCGTCCCCGTCCCCTAACCCTAACCCTAGCCCGAACCCTAACCCTAACCCTTCCCCGAAGCCTGACCCTCACCCGTCCCCTAATCGTAACCCGTACGCTAACACTAACCCGCGCCCTCACACGCACGCTCCCCCTAAAGCGTTGCCGTACCCTCACCTGGACCCTAAACCGTCCCCGTCCCCTAACCCTAACCCTAGCCCGAACCCTAACCCTAACCCTTCCCCGAAGCCTGACCCTCACCCGTGCCCTAATCCTAACCCGTACGCTAACACTAACCCGCGCCCTCACACGCACGCTCCCCCTAAAGCGTTGCCGTACCCTCACCTGGACCCTAAACCGTCCCCGTCCCCTAACCCTAACCCTAGCCCGAACCCTAACCCTAACCCTTCCCCGAAGCCTGACCCTCACCCGTCCCCTAATCCTAACCCGTACGCTAACACTAACCCGCGCCCTCACATGCACGCTCCCCCTAAAGCGTTGCCGTACCCTCACCTGGACCCTAAACCGTCCCCGTCCCCTAACCCTAACCCTAGCCCGAACCCTAACCCTAACCCTTCCCCGAAGCCTGACCCTCACCCGTGCCCTAATCCTAACCCGTACGCTAACACTAACCCACGCCCTCACACGCACGCTCCCCCTAAAGCGTTGCCATACCCTCACCTGGACCCTAAACCGTCCCCGTCCCCTAACCCTAACCCTAGCCCGAACCCTAACCCTAACCCTTCCCCGAAGCCTGACCCTCACCCGTCCCCTAATCCTAACTCGTACGCTAACACTAACCCGCGCCCTCACACGCACGCTCCCCCTAAAGCGTTGCCGTACCCTCACCTGGACCCTAAACCGTCCCCGTCCCCTAACCCTAACCCTAGCCCGAACCCTAACCCTAACCCTTCCCCGAAGCCTGACCCTCACCCGTGCCCTAATCCTAACCGGTACGCTAACACTAACCCGCGCCCTCACACGCATGCTCCCCCTAAAGCGTTGCCGTACCCTCACCTGGACTCTAAACCGTCCCCGTCCCCTAACCCTAACCCTAGCCCGAACCCTAACCCTAACCCTTCTCCGAAGCCTGACCCTCACCCGTCCCCTAATCCTAACCCGTACGCGAACACTAACCCGCGCCCTCACACGCACGCTCCCCCTAAAGCGTTGCCGTACCCTCACCTGGACCCTAAACCGTCCCCGTCCCCTAACCCTAACCCTAGCCCGAACCCTAACCCTAACCCTTCCCCGAAGCCTGACCCTCACCCGTCCCCTAATCGTAACCCGTACGCAAACACTAACCCGCGCCCTCACACGCACGCTCCCCCTAAAGCGTTGCCGTACCCTCACCTGGACCCTAAACCGTCCCCGTCCCCTAACCCTAACCCTAGCCCGAACCCTAATCCTAACCCTTCCCCGAAGCCTGACCCTCACCCGTCCCCTAATCCTAAACCGTACGCTAACACTAACCCGCGCCCTCACACGCACGCTCCCCCTAAAGCGTTGCCGTACCCTCACCTGGACCCTAAACCGTCCCCGTCCCCTAACCCTAACCCTAGCCCGAACCCTAACCCTAACCCTTCCCCGAAGCCTGACCCTCACCCGTCCCCTAATCCTAACCCGTACGCTAACACTAACCCGCGCCCTCACACGCACGCTCCCCCTAAAGCGTTGCCGTACCCTCACCTGGACCCTAAACCGTCCCCGTCCCCTAACCCTAACCCTAGCCCGAACCCTAACCCTAACCCTTCCCCGAAGCCTGACCCTCACCCGTCCCCTAATCCTAACCCGTACGCTAACACTAACCCGCGCCCTCACACGCACGCTCCCCCTAAAGCGTTGCCGTACCCTCACCTGGACCCTAAACCGTCCCCGTCCCCTAACCCTAACCCTAGCCCGAACCCTAAACCTAACCTTTCCCCGAAGCCTGACCCTCACCCGTGCCCTAATCCTAACCCGTACGCTAACACTAACCCGCGCCCTCACACGCACGCTCCCCCTAAAGCGTTGCCGTACCCTCACCTGGACCCTAAACCGTCCCCGTCCCCTAACCCTAACCCTAGCCCGAACCCTAACCCTAACCCTTCCCCGAAGCCTGACCCTCACCCGTGCCCTAATCCTAACCCGTACGCTAACACTAACCCGCGCCCTCACACGCACGCTCCCCCTAAAGCGTTGCCGTACCCTCACCTGGACCCTAAACCGTCCCCGTCCCCTAACCCTAACCCTAGCCCGAACCCTAACCCTAACCCTTCCCCGAAGCCTGACCCTCACCCGTGCCCTAATCCTAACCCGTACGCTAACACTAACCCGCGCCCTCACACGCACGCTCCCCCTAAAGCGTTGCCGTACCCTCACCTGGACCCTAAACCGTCCCCGTCCCCTAACCCTAACCCTAGCCCGAACCCTAACCCTAACCCTTCCCCGAAGCCTGACCTCACCCGTCCCCTAATCCTAACCCGTACGCTAACACTAACCCGCGCCGTCACATGCACGCTCCCCCTAAAGCGTTGCCGTACCCTCACCTGGACCCTAAACCGTCCCCGTCCCCTAACCCTAACCCTAGCCCGAACCCTAACCCTAACCCTTCCCCGAAGCCTGACCCTCACCCGTGCCCTAATCCTAACCGGTACGCTAACACTAACCCGCGCCCTCACACGCATGCTCCCCCTAAAGCGTTGCCGTACCCTCACCTGGACTCTAAACCGTCCCCGTCCCCTAACCCTAACCCTAGCCCGAACCCTAACCCTAACCCTTCCCCGAAGCCTGACCCTCACCCGTCCCCTAATCCTAACCCGTACGCTAACACTAACCCGCGCCCTCACACGCACGCTCCCCCTAAAGCGTTGCCGTACCCTCACCTGGACCCTAAACCGTCCCCGTCCCCTAACCCTAACCCTAGCCCGAACCCTAACCCTAACCCTTCCCCGAAGCCTGACCCTCACCCGTGCCCTAATCCTAACCGGTACGCTAACACTAACCCGCGCCCTCACACGCATGCTCCCCCTAAAGCGTTGCCGTACCCTCACCTGGACTCTAAACCGTCCCCGTCCCCTAACCCTAACCCTAGCCCGAACCCTAACCCTAACCCTTCTCCGAAGCCTGACCCTCACCCGTCCCCTAATCCTAACCCGTACGCGAACACTAACCCGCGCCCTCACACGCACGCTCCCCCTAAAGCGTTGCCGTACCCTCACCTGGACCCTAAACCGTCCCCGTCCCCTAACCCTAACCCTAGCCCGAACCCTAACCCTAACCCTTCCCCGAAGCCTGACCCTCACCCGTGCCCTAATCGTAACCCGTACGCGAACACTAACCCGCGCCCTCACACGCACGCTCCCCCTAAAGCGTTGCCGTACCCTCACCTGGACCCTAAACCGTCCCCGTCCCCTAACCCTAACCCTACCCCGAACCCTAATCCTAACCCTTCCCCGAAGCCTGACCCTCACCCGTCCCCTAATCCTAACCCGTACGCTAACACTAACCCGCGCCCTCACACGCACGCTCCCCCTAAAGCGTTGCCGTACCCTCACCTGGACCCTAAACCGTCCCCGTCCCCTAACCCTAACCCTAGCCCGAACCCTAACCCTAACCCTTCCCCGAAGCCTGACCCTCACCCGTCCCCTAATCCTAACCCGTACGCTAACACTAACCCGCGCCCTCACACGCACGCTCCCCCTAAAGCGTTGCCGTACCCTCACCTGGACCCTAAACCGTCCCCGTCCCCTAACCCTAACCCTAGCCCGAACCCTAACCCTAACCCTTCCCCGAAGCCTGACCCTCACCCGTCCCCTAATCCTAACCCGTACGCTAACACTAACCCGCGCCCTCACACGCACGCTCCCCCTAAAGCGTTGCCGTACCCTCACCTGGACCCTAAACCGTCCCCGTCCCCTAACCCTAACCCTAGCCCGAACCCTAATCCTAACCCTTCCCCGAAGCCTGACCCTCACCCGTGCCCTAATCCTAACCCGTACGCTAACACTAACCCACGCCCTCACACGCACGCTCCCCCTAAAGCGTTGCCGTACCCTCACCTGGACCCTAAACCGTCCCCGTCCCCTAACCCTAACCCTAGCCCGAACCCTAACCCTAACCCTTCCCCGAAGCCTGACCCTCACCCGTCCCCTAATCCTAACCCGTACGCGAACACTAACCCGCGCCCTCACACGCACGCTCCCCCTAAAGCGTTGCCGTACCCTCACCTGGACCCTAAACCGTCCCCGTCCCCTAACCCTAACCCTAGCCCGAACCCTAACCCTAACCCTTCCCCGAAGCCTGACCCTCACCCGTCCCCTAATCGTAACCCGTACGCGAACACTAACCCGCGCCCTCACACGCACGCTCCCCCTAAAGCGTTGCCGTACCCTCACCTGGACCCTAAACCGTCCCCGTCCCCTAACCCTAACCCTACCCCGAACCCTAATCCTAACCCTTCCCCGAAGCCTGACCCTCACCCGTCCCCTAATCCTAACCCGTACGCTAACACTAACCCGCGCCCTCACACGCACGCTCCCCCTAAAGCGTTGCCGTACCCTCACCTGGACCCTAAACCGTCCCCGTCCCCTAACCCTAACCCTAGCCCGAACCCTAACCCTAACCCTTCCCCGAAGCCTGACCCTCACCCGTCCCCTAATCCTAACCCGTACGCTAACACTAACCCGCGCCCTCACACGCACGCTCCCCCTAAAGCGTTGCCGTACCCTCACCTGGACCCTAAACCGTCCCCGTCCCCTAACCCTAACCCTAGCCCGAACCCTAACCCTAACCCTTCCCCGAAGCCTGACCCTCACCCGTCCCCTAATCCTAACCCGTACGCTAACACTAACCCGCGCCCTCACACGCACGCTCCCCCTAAAGCGTTGCCGTACCCTCACCTGGACCCTAAACCGTCCCCGTCCCCTAACCCTAACCCTAGCCCGAACCCTAATCCTAACCCTTCCCCGAAGCCTGACCCTCACCCGTGCCCTAATCCTAACACGTACGCTAACACTAACCCGCGCCCTCACACGCACGCTCCCCCTAAAGCGTTGCCGTACCCTCACCTGGACCCTAAACCGTCCCCGTCCCCTAACCCTAACCCTAGCCCGAACCCTAACCCTAACCCTTCCCCGAAGCCTGACCCTCACCCGTGCCCTAATCCTAACCCGTACGCTAACACTAACCCGCGCCCTCACACGCACGCTCCCCCTAAAGCGTTGCCGTACCCTCACCTGGACCCTAAACCGTCCCCTTCCCCTAACCCTAACCCTAGCCCGAACCCTAACCCTAACCCTTCCCCGAAGCCTGACCCTCACCCGTCCCCTAATCGTAACCCGTACGCTAACACTAACCCGCGCCCTCACACGCACGCTCCCCCTAAAGCGTTGCCGTACCCTCACCTGGACCCTAAACCGTCCCCGTCCCCTAACCCTAACCCTAGCCCGAACCCTAACCCTAACCCTTCCCCGAAGCCTGACCCTCACCCGTGCCCTAATCCTAACCCGTACGCTAACACTAACCCGCGCCCTCACACGCACGCTCCCCCTAAAGCGTTGCCGTACCCTCACCTGGACCCTAAACCGTCCCCGTCCCCTAACCCTAACCCTAGCCCGAACCCTAACCCTAACCCTTCCCCGAAGCCTGACCCTCACCCGTCCCCTAATCCTAACCCGTACGCTAACACTAACCCGCGCCCTCACACGCACGCTCCCCCTAAAGCGTTGCCGTACCCTCACCTGGACCCTAAACTGTCCCCGTCCCCTAACCCTAACCCTAGACTGAACCCTAACCCTAACCCTTCCCCGAAGCCTGACCCTCACCCGTGCCCTAATCCTAACACGTACGCTAACACTAACCCGCGCCCTCACACGCACGCTCCCCCTAAAGCGTTGCCGTACCCTCACCTGGACCCTAAACCGTCCCCGTGCCCTAACCCTAACCCTAGCCCGAACCCTAACCCTAACCCTTCCCCGAAGCCTGACCCTCAACCGTGCCCTAATCCTAACCCGTACGCTAACACTAACCCGCACCCTCACACGCCCGCTCCCCCTAAAGCGTTGCCGTACCCTCACCTGGACCCTAAACCGTCCCCGTCCCCTAACCCTAACCCTAGCCCGAACCCTAACCCTAACCCTTCCCCGAAGCCTGACCCTCACCCGTCCCCTAATCGTAACCCGTACGCAAACACTAACCCGCGCCCTCACACGCACGCTCCCCCTAAAGCGTTGCCGTACCCTCACCTGGACCCTAAACCGTCCCCGTCCCCTAACCCTAACCCTAGCCCGAACCCTAACCCTAACCCTTCCCCGAAGCCTGACCCTCACCCGTCCCCTAATCCTAAACCGTACGCTAACACTAACCCGCGCCCTCACACGCACGCTCCCCCTAAAGCGTTGCCGTACCCTCACCTGGACCCTAAACCGTCCCCGTCCCCTAACCCTAACCCTAGCCCGAACCCTAACCCTAACCCTTCCCCGAAGCCTGACCCTCACCCGTCCCCTAATCCTAACCCGTACGCTAACACTAACCCGCGCCCTCACACGCACGCTCCCCCTAAAGCGTTGCCGTACCCTCACCTGGACCCTAAACCGTCCCCGTCCCCTAACCCTAACCCTAGCCCGAACCCTAACCCTAACCCTTCCCCGAAGCCTGACCCTCACCCGTCCCCTAATCCTAACCCGTACGCTAACACTAACCCGCGCCCTCACACGCACGCTCCCCCTAAAGCGTTGCCGTACCCTCACCTGGACCCTAAACCGTCCCCGTCCCCTAACCCTAACCCTAGCCCGAACCCTAAACCTAACCTTTCCCCGAAGCCTGACCCTCACCCGTGCCCTAATCCTAACCCGTACGCTAACACTAACCCGCGCCCTCACACGCACGCTCCCCCTAAAGCGTTGCCGTACCCTCACCTGGACCCTAAACCGTCCCCGTCCCCTAACCCTAACCCTAGCCCGAACCCTAACCCTAACCCTTCCCCGAAGCCTGACCCTCACCCGTGCCCTAATCCTAACCCGTACGCTAACACTAACCCGCGCCCTCACACGCACGCTCCCCCTAAAGCGTTGCCGTACCCTCACCTGGACCCTAAACCGTCCCCGTCCCCTAACCCTAACCCTAGCCCGAACCCTAACCCTAACCCTTCCCCGAAGCCTGACCCTCACCCGTGCCCTAATCCTAACCCGTACGCTAACACTAACCCGCGCCCTCACACGCACGCTCCCCCTAAAGCGTTGCCGTACCCTCACCTGGACCCTAAACCGTCCCCGTCCCCTAACCCTAACCCTAGCCCGAACCCTAACCCTAACCCTTCCCCGAAGCCTGACCTCACCCGTCCCCTAATCCTAACCCGTACGCTAACACTAACCCGCGCCGTCACATGCACGCTCCCCCTAAAGCGTTGCCGTACCCTCACCTGGACCCTAAACCGTCCCCGTCCCCTAACCCTAACCCTAGCCCGAACCCTAACCCTAACCCTTCCCCGAAGCCTGACCCTCACCCGTGCCCTAATCCTAACCGGTACGCTAACACTAACCCGCGCCCTCACACGCATGCTCCCCCTAAAGCGTTGCCGTACCCTCACCTGGACTCTAAACCGTCCCCGTCCCCTAACCCTAACCCTAGCCCGAACCCTAACCCTAACCCTTCCCCGAAGCCTGACCCTCACCCGTCCCCTAATCCTAACCCGTACGCTAACACTAACCCGCGCCCTCACACGCACGCTCCCCCTAAAGCGTTGCCGTACCCTCACCTGGACCCTAAACCGTCCCCGTCCCCTAACCCTAACCCTAGCCCGAACCCTAACCCTAACCCTTCCCCGAAGCCTGACCCTCACCCGTGCCCTAATCCTAACCGGTACGCTAACACTAACCCGCGCCCTCACACGCATGCTCCCCCTAAAGCGTTGCCGTACCCTCACCTGGACTCTAAACCGTCCCCGTCCCCTAACCCTAACCCTAGCCCGAACCCTAACCCTAACCCTTCTCCGAAGCCTGACCCTCACCCGTCCCCTAATCCTAACCCGTACGCGAACACTAACCCGCGCCCTCACACGCACGCTCCCCCTAAAGCGTTGCCGTACCCTCACCTGGACCCTAAACCGTCCCCGTCCCCTAACCCTAACCCTAGCCCGAACCCTAACCCTAACCCTTCCCCGAAGCCTGACCCTCACCCGTGCCCTAATCGTAACCCGTACGCGAACACTAACCCGCGCCCTCACACGCACGCTCCCCCTAAAGCGTTGCCGTACCCTCACCTGGACCCTAAACCGTCCCCGTCCCCTAACCCTAACCCTACCCCGAACCCTAATCCTAACCCTTCCCCGAAGCCTGACCCTCACCCGTCCCCTAATCCTAACCCGTACGCTAACAC
>NW_027646465.1:0-87000 GCF_951394435.1 Stenella coeruleoalba
TGCATTTAAAGCATAGGAAAAGAGGCAGAACGTCCACAATGATGCACTTGGCCAAAAAGGGCGTATGCGTTTTTTCCAAGGCCCTCATAACCGAGGGGAGGAGACTCATAGCAGGCTCCAACTACCACCAGAGGGCTCATGTCCCAAGGCAACGTGAGCAAGCCAGGCAGGAGTTACCTCACAGCAGAGGTCCCACCTCACAGAAGGGTGAGGAACCCAGCCAACATCAGACTCTCACCAGAGGGCCCACATCACCAAGGCAATGGGAACCAGGCAGGAGTGTCCTCACACCAGTGGGGCCACATCATCGATAGGTGAGGAACTCAGCACATGTGGCCTCAAACCAGAGGGCCCACATGAACAAGGGGCTCAGAGTCAGGAAGGCAGGAGTAGCCTCACAACACTGGGCCCATAGAATAAAAAAGTGAAGAATCCAGCAGTTGGAACCTCCCAGCAAGGGGCCCAGAGCACCGATGCTATGGGATCCAGGCCAGAGTGAACTCACATCACAGGGCCCATGTCATGAAACTGTAAGCAACCCAGCCTTTGGGACCTCAGAGCAGAAGGCCAACATCCCCATGGGGATGGGAACCTGACAGGAGTGTCCTGGCATCACTGGGGTCACATCAGAAAACGTGGGGAGCCCAGCAGTTAGGGCCCAATGACAGAGGGCCCTCATCACTGAGGGGAGGACACTCCCAGCAGGCTCCAACTGACACCAGAGGGCCAACGTCACCAAGGCGAGGAGTGCCAACCATGAAGGAATGACCTCACAGGAGACGGCCCACCACACAGAAGGGTGAGGAACCCAGCCAGTATCAGACTCTCACCAGAGGGCTCACATCTTTAAAGGGATGGGAACCAGGCAGGAGTGTCCTCACACCAGTGGGTCCACATGATCGAAAGTTGAGGAACCCAGCACATGTGGCCCCAAACCAGCGGACATGCATCACAAAGTGGCTGGGAGTGAGGCAGGCAGGAGGAGCCTCAAAACAGAGGGACCACAGAATAAAAAGTTGAGGAATCCAGCAGTTGGAACGTCCCAGCAGGTGGCCCAGAGCACTGACCATATAGGTTCCAGGCCGGAGTGAGCTCACATCAGACGGCCCACATCATGAAACTGTCAGCAACCCAGACGATGGGACCACAGAGCAGAAGGCCCACATCCCCATGGGGATGGGAACCTGACAGGAGTGCCCTGGCATCACTGGGCTCACATCAGAGAAGGTGGGGAGCCCAGCAGTTAGGGCCTGACGCTAGAGGGCACTCATCACCGAGGGGACGAGGATCCCAGCATGCTCTAACTGCCTCCAGAGAGCCGACGTCACCAAGTCGAGGTGTGCCAGCCATGCAGGAGTGACCTCACAGCAGAGGGTCCACCTCACAGAAGGATGAGGAACCCTGCCAGGATCAGACTCTCACCAGAGGGCTCACATCATTAAGGGGATGGGAACCAGGCAGGAGTGTCCTCACAGCACAGGGCGCACATCAGAAAATGTGGGGAGCCCAGCAGTTAGGGCCTGACGCCAGAGGGCCCTCATCGCAGAAGGTAGGAGGCTCCCAGCAGGCTCCAACTGCCACCAGAGGGCCCACGTCTCCAAGGCGACCTGTGCCAGCCAGGCAGGAGTGACCACACAGAAGAGGGCCCACCTCACAGAAGGGTGAGGAACCCAGCCAGGATCAGACTCTCACCAGAGGGCCCACATCACCAAGGGGATGGGAACCAGGCAGGAGTGTCCCCACACCAGTGGGACAACATCATCGAAAGGTGAGGAACGCAGCACATGTGGCCTCAAACCAGAGGATACACATCACCAAGGGGCTGGGAGTGAGGCAGGCAGGAGGAGCCTCACAACAGAGGGCCCAAAGAATAAATTAGGTGAGGAATCCAGCAGTTGGAACCTCCCAGCCGGCAGCCCAGAGCACCGGCAATAGGGATCCTGGATGGAGTGAACTCACAGCAGAGGGCCCACATCATGGAACTGTGAGCAAGCCAGCCATTTTGACCTCAGAGCAGAAGGCGCACATCCCCATGGGGATGGGAACCTGGCAGGAGTGTCCTCGCTCACTTGGCGCACATCAGAAAATGTGGGGAGCCCAGCAGTTACGGCCTGACGCAAGAGGGCCCTCATCACCGAGGGGAGGAGGCTACCAGCAGGCTCCAACTGCCACCAGAGTGCCCACGTCGCCAAGGTGACATGTGCCAGACAGGCAGGAGTGACCTCACAGCAGAGGGCCCACCTCACAGAAGGTTCAGGAACCCAGCCAGGATCAGACTCTCACCAGAGGGCCCACATCACCAAGGTGATGGGAACCAGGCAGGAGTGTCCTCACAAGAGTGGGGCCACATCATCGAAAGGTGAGGAACCCAGCACATGTGACCTCAAACCAGAGGACACACATCACCAAGGGGATGGGAGTGAGGCAGGCAGGAGGAGCCTAAAAACAGAGGGCCCAAAGAATAAGAAATGTGAGGAATCCAGCAGTTGGAACCTCCCAGCAGGCGGCCGAGAGCACAGAAGCTATGGGATCCAGGCAGGAGTGAACTCACACCAGAGAGCCCACATCATGAAACTGTGAGCAACCCAGGTGTTGGGACCTCAGAGCAGAAGGCCCACATCCCCATGGGGATGGGAAACTGACAGGAGTGTCCTGGCATCACTGGGCTCCCATCAGAAAACGTGGGAAGCCCAGCAGTTAGGGCCTGATGCCAGAGGGCCATCATCACCGAGGGGAGGAGATTCTTAGCACACACCAACGGCCACCACACGGCTGACGTCGCCAAGGCAATGGGTGCCAACCAGGAAGGATTGACCTCACAGCTAGGGCCTACCTCACAGAAGGGTGAGGAACACAGCCAGGATCAGACTCTCACCAGGGGGTCCACATAACCAAGTGGATGGGAACCAGACAGGAGTGTCCTCACACCAGTGGGGCCACATCATCAAAAGGTGAGGAACCCAGCAAAGGTGGCCACAATCCAGAGGACCCACATCACCAAGGGGCTGAGAGTGAAGTAGGGGTCTGGACGGGCAATTTTACCTCTGATTTCCCAAGAGGAAGAGGATTTAACCAAAGGCTCAGCATGCCGTGCCGGAACCAGATTAGGGCCTGAAGCAATCCTGCGGTTTTGCGGCCAGCTCACAAGAAAGCGAGTTGAAGAAAGGAGCTCAGTGGCACTGTAATTCACAAACGTACAGTGTGAATTACATTCACACTGTAATTAAGACACCTGTAATTCACAAACCTAATTCACAAACCTGCAGCTCAGGGGCACTGTAATTCACAAAATTGCAGAGTTATAAATGACAGCTATCGTCCAAAAATATACTGAAGTAAGGCTGCCAAGAGGACTTGAAAGCGGGGCAGAATTGCAGGAAACAGATTTCAGGACGTAGACTGGAATTACATTGAAAGCATAGGAAAAGAGGCAGAACGTCCACAATGATGCACTTGGCCAAAAAGGGCGTATGCGTTTTTTCCTGAATATATTCAGGAAAAAACGCATACGCCCTTTTTGGCCAACCAAGCAAGCTTGCAAAGGAAATCTGCACTACAATGAAGTCTCACTTCCCCCAGGTCAAAAGGGCCATCTGAAAAATGTGTAAAATCCAGAAAGGCAGGACAGACCATGGAGAACTTGGAGCCTTGTTATGCTGATGGGCGGGATGTAAATTGCCAACAGACACTCGGGAGAAGTGTATGGTGTTTCCTAAAACATCTAAAAAACAAGCAACAGAGCCTAGGGCACTTGCACTTATGGTCCTATAGCTTAGGGAAATTAAAATCAAAAAGACACAGCCACCCCAAAGTTTGGGACGCCGCTGTTTACAAGAACCTCGTTTACCGTACAAGTTCAATATCACAGAAAGTGAAAAATGGATAAAGAACTTGTGGTACTTACGTACAATGCACTATCACTCAGCAATGAAATCTATGTCATCAGGCCCTTAGCAGCACAATGAGTGGATTCAGGTATGATGATTCTAACTGAAATAAGTCACACAGAAAAAGAAACATCATAAGATATCAGTAATACACGGAATGTAAACTTGGCTACACAGGAACTGAATTCCAGAACAGAACAGGGTCTCAAATTTAGAAAACCAACTTATGCTTGCTTAAGGGGAAAGGTGAGTTGGGGTGCTGCATAAAACCAGAGATTGAAATGAGCACAGAGAAAGTTCCTTAAGCCAAATATGGAATAGACAAGAGCTACTCTTTGCTCAACGAAATGGACACAACACCCCATATTAAACGCCTAAGAATGTACCTGACTAGTAAGTATCTTAAAACCTATGGATTGCTATGTCTCCAAAAGAGAATGAAGCGTGTGTACAGGGGCAAAAACGCAGCAGTGATAGGATTGGAGAGGTTCGGTGAGCAAATGAAGACCCTTTGAAGTCATATTGCATGGTACCCATTCCACGGGTCTCAACTCTCCAGGTTTAAGGTACTCTTCCTTCAGCTAAAACATGCATGTGGAACCCAGAGTATGATCAACCGTGTGAACGGGAGACGTGTTCAAATATGTCTCAGTTTTCGTCCCCTGGTACTCGGGTGCAACATTCCAGACGCTTTACTAACACTCTCCCCACTTGGAGAGTCAGCGCCTTTAACCTCCTGTTTGGCCCAGTTTGCAATTTCTGCGGAAGATGAACAGGAATAGGGAGAACCAATGAGAGACTAGCTGGAGGTGCCTGGACGGGAATATTTAACTCTCATTTCCCACCAGGAAGAGGAAATAACCAAAGGCTCAGCGTGCCTTGCCGGAACCAGATTAGGGCCTGAAGCCATCCTGCGGTGTTGCGGCCAGGTCACAAGAAAGCGAGTTGAAGAAAGGAGCTCAGGGGCACTGTAATTCACAAACCTGCAGAGTTATAAATGACAGCTATCGTCCAAAAATATACTGAAGTAAGGCTGCCAAGGGGACTTGAAAGCGGGGCAGAATTGCAAGAAACCGATTTCAGGAGGTAGACTGGAATTGCATTGAAAGCATAGGAAAAGAGGCAGAACGTCCACAATGATGCACTTGGCCAAAAAGGGCGTATGTGTTTTTTCCTGAATATATTCATGAAAAAACGCATACGCCCTTTTTGGCCAACCATGCAAACTTGCAAAGGAAATCTGCACTACAATGAAGTCTCATTTCCCCCCGGTCAAAAGGGCCATCTGAAAAAAGTGTAAAATCCAGAAAGGCAGGACAGGCCATGGAGAACTGGGAGCCTTGTTATGCTGATGAGCGGGATGTAAATTGCCAACAGACACTCGGGAGAAGTGTATGGTGTTTCCTGAAGCATCTAAAAAACAAAGCAACAGAGCATAGGGCACTGCCACTTATGGTCCTATAGCTTAGGGAAATTAAAATCAAAAAGACACAGCCACCCCAAAGTTTGGGATGCCTCTGTTTACAAGAACCTCGTTTACCGTACAAGTTCAATATCACAGAAAGTGAAAAATGGATAAAGAACTTCTTGTACTTAGCGTACAATGCAGTATCACTCAGCAATGAAATCTATGTCATCAGGCACGTAGCAGCATAATGAGTGGATTTAGGTATGATGATTCTAACTGAAATAAGTCACACAGAAAAAGAAACATCATAAGATATCAGTAATACACGGAATGTAAACTTGGCTACACAGGAACTGAATTCCAAAACAGAACAGGGTCTCAAATTTAGAAAACCAACTTATGCTTGCTTGAGGGGAAAGGTGAGTTGGGGTGCTGCATAAAACCAGAGATTGAAATGAGCACAGATAAAGTTCCTTAGGGCGAATATGGAATAGACAAGAGTTACTCCTTGCTCAACGAAATGGACTCAACACCCCATATTAAACGCCTAAGAATGTACATGACTAGTAAGTATCTTAAAACCTATGGATTGCTATGTCTCCAAAAGAGAATCAAGCATGTGTACAGGGGCATAAATGCAGCAGTGATAGGATTGGAGAGGTTCGGTGAGCAAATGAAGACCCTTTGAAGTCATATTGCATGGTACCCATTCCACGGGTCTCAACTCTCCAGGTTTAAGGTATTCTTCCTTCAGCTAAAACATGCATGTGGAACCCAAGTATGATCAACCGTGTGAACGGGAGACGTGTTCAAATATGTCTCAGTTTTCCTCCCCTGGTACTTGGGTGCAACATTCCAGACGCTTTACTAACACTCTCCCCACTTGGAGAGTCAGCGCCTTTAACCTCCTGTTTGGCCCAGTTTGCAATTTCTGCGGAAGATGAACAGGAATAGGGAGAACCAATGAGAGACTAGCTGGAGGTGTCTGGACGGGCAAATTTAACTCTCATTTCCCACCAGGAAGAGGAAATAACCAAAGGCTCAGCGTGCCGTGCCGGAACCAGAATAGGGCCTGAAGCCATCCTGTGGTGTGCGGCCAGCTCAAAAGAAAGCGAGTTGAAGAAAGAGCTCAGGGGCACTGTAATTCACAAACCTGCAGAGTTATAAATGACAGCTATCGTCCAAAAATATACTGAAGTAAGGCTGTCAAGGGGACTGAAAGCGGCGCAGAATTGCAGGAAACCAATTTCAGGAGGTAGACTGGAATTGCACTGAAAGCATAGGAAAAGAGGCAGAACGTCCACAATGATGCACTTGGCCAAAAAGGGCGTATGCGTTTTTTCCTGAATATATTCAGGAAAAAACGCATACGCCCTTTTTGGCCAACCAAGCAAGCTTGCAAAGGAAATCTACACTACAATGAAGTCTCACTTCCCCCCGGTCAAAAGGGCCATCTGAAAAAAGTGTAAAATCCAGAAAGGCAGGACAGGCCATGGAGAAATGGGAGACTTGTTATGCTGATGGGCGGGATGTAAATTGCCAACAGACACTCGGGAGAAGTGTATGGTGTTTCCTGAAACATCTAAAAAACAAAGCAACAGAGCCTAGGGCACTTCCACTTATGGTCCTATAGCTTAGGGAAATTAAAATCAAAAACACACAGCCACCCCAAAGTTTGGGACGCCTCTGTTTACAAGAACCTCATTTACAGTACAAGTTCAACATCGCAGAAAGTGAAAAATGGATATAGAAGTTGTGGTATTTACTTACAAAGCAATATCACTCAACAATGAAATCTATGTCATCAGGCCCTTAGCAGCACAATGAGTGGATTCAGGTATGATGATTCTAACTGAAATAAGTCACACAGAAAAAGAAACATCATAAGATATCAGTAATACACGGAATGTGAACTTGGCTACACAGGAACTGAATTACAGAACAGAACAGGGTCTCAAATTTAGAAAACCAACTTATGCTTGCTTAAGGGGAAAGGTGAGTTGGGGTGCTGCATAAAACCAGAGATTGAAATGAGCACAGATAAAGTTCCTTAAGCCAAATATGGAATAGACAAGAGCTACTCCTTGCTCAACGAAATGGACTCAACACCCCATATTAAACGCCAAAGAATGTACCTGACTAGTAAGTATCTTAAAACCTATGGATTGCTATGTCTCCGAAAGAGAATCAAGCATGTGTACAGGGGCAAAAACGCAGCAGTGATAGGATTGGAGAGGTTCGGTGAGCAAATGAAGACCCTTTGAAGTCATATTGCATGGTAACCATTACACGGGTCTCAACTCTCCAGGTTTAAGGTATTCTTCTTTCAGCTAAAACATGCATGTGGAACCCAGAGTATGATCAACCGTGTGAACGGGAGACGTGTTCAAATATGTCTCAGTTTTCCTCCCCTGGTACTCGGGTGCAACATTCCAGACGCTTTACTAACACTCTCCCCACTTGGAAAGTCACCGCCTTTAACCTCCTGTTTGGCCCAGTTTGCAATTTCTGCGGAAGATGAACAGGAATAGGGAGAACCAATGAGAGACTAGCTAGAGGTGTCTGGACGGGCAAATTTAACTCTCATTTCCCACCAGGAAGAGGAATTAACCAAAGGCTCAGCGTGCCGTGCCGGAACCAGATTAGGGCCTGAAGCCATCCTGCGGTGCTGCGGCCAGCTCACAAGAAAGCGAGTTGAAGAAAGGAGCTCAGGGGCACTGTAATTCACAATCCTGCAGAGTTATAAATGACAGCTATCGTCCAAAAATATACTGAAGTAAGGCTGCCAAGAGGACTTGAAAGCGGGGCAGAATTGCAGGAAACCGATTTCAGGAGGTAGACTGGAATTGCATTGAAAGCATAGGAAAAGAGGCAGAACGTCCACAATGATGCACTTGGCCAAAAAGGGCGTATGCGTTCTTTCCTGAATATATTCAGGATAAAACGCATACGCCCTTTTTGGCCAACCAAGCAAGCTTGCAGAGGAAATCTGCACTACAATGAAGTCTCACTTCCCCCCGGTCAAAAGGGCCATCTGAAAAAAGTGTAAAATCCAGAAAGGCAGGACAGACCATGAAGAACTGGGAGCCTTGTTTTGCTGATGGGCGGGATGTAAATTGCCAACAGACACTCGGGAGAAGTGTATGGTGTTTCCTGAAGCATCTAAAAAACAAAGCAACAGAGCCTAGGGCACTGCCACTTATGGTCCTATAGCTTAGGGAAATTAAAATCAAAAAGACACAGCCACCCCAAAGTTTGGGATGCCTCTTTTTACAAGAACCTCGTTTACCGTACAAGTTCAATATCACAGAAAGTGAAAAATGGATAAAGAACTTGTGGTACTTACGTACAATGCAGTATCATTCAGCAATGAAATCTATGTCATCAGGCACGTAGCAGCATAATGAGTGGATTTAGGTATGATGATTCTAACTGAAATAAGTCACACAGAAAAAGAAACATCATAAGATATCAGTAATACACGGAATGTAAACTTGGCTACACAGGAACTGAATTCCAAAACAGAACAGGGTCTCAAATTTAGAAAACCAACTTATGCTTGCTTGAGGGGAAAGGTGAGTTGGGGTGCTGCATAAAACCAGAGATTGAAATGAGCACAGATAAAGTTCCTTAGGGCGAATATGGAATAGACAAGAGTTACTCCTTGCTCAACGAAATGGACTCAACACCCCATATTAAACGCCTAAGAATGTACATGACTAGTAAGTATCTTAAAACCTATGGATTGCTATGTCTCCAAAAGAGAATCAAGCGTGTGTACAGGGGCATAAATGCAGCAGTGATAGGATTGGAGAGGTTCGGTGAGCAAATGAAGACCGTTTGAAGTCATATTGCATGGTACCCATTCCACGGGTCTCAACTCTCCAGGTTTAAGGTATTCTTCCTTCAGCTAAAACATGCATGTGGAACCCAAGTATGATCAACCGTGTGAACGGGAGACGTGTTCAAATATGTCTCAGTTTTCCTCCCCTGGTACTTGGGTGCAACATTCCAGACGCTTTACTAACACTCTCCCCACTTGGAGAGTCAGCGCCTTTAACCTCCTGTTTGGCCCAGTTTGCAATTTCTGCGGAAGATGAACAGGAATAGGGAGAACCAATGAGAGACTAGCTGGAGGTGTCTGGACGGGCAAATTTAACTCTCATTTCCCACCAGGAAGAGGAAATAACCAAAGGCTCAGCGTGCCGTGCCGGAACCAGATTAGGGCCTGAAGCCATCCTGCGGTGTTGCAGCCAGCTCAAAAGAAAGCGAGTTGAAGAAAGGAGCTCAGGGGCACTGTAATTCACAAACCTGCAGAGTTATAAATGACAGCTATCGTCCAAAAATATACTGAAGTAAGGCTGTCAAGACGACTTGAAAGCGGGGCAGAATTGCAGGAAACCGATTTCAGGAGGTAGACTGGAATTGCATTGAAAGCATAGGAAAAGAGGCAGAACGTCCACAATGATGCACTTGGCCAAAAAGGGCGTATGCGTTTTTTCCTGAATATATTCAGGAAAAAACGCATATGCCCTTTTTGGCCAACCAATCAAGCTTGCAAAGGAAATCTGCACTACAATGAAGTCTCACTTCCCCTCGGTCAACAGGGCCATCTGAAAAAAGTGTAAAATCCAGAAAGGCAGGACAGGCCATGGAGAACTGGGAGCCTTGTTATGCTGACGGGCGGGATGTAAATTGCCAACAGACACTCGGGAGAAGTGTATGGTGTTTCCTGAAACATCTAAAAAACAAAGCAACAGAGCTAGGGCACTTCCACTTATGGTCCTATAGCTTAGGGAAATTAAAATCAAAAAGACACAGCCACCCCAAAGTTTGGAATGGCTCTGTTTACAAGAACCTCGTTTACAGTACAAGTTCAACATCGCAGAAAGTGAAATATGGATAAAGAAGTTGTGGAATTTACTTACAAAGCAATATCACTCAGCAATGAAATCTATGTCATCAGGCTCTTAGCAGCACAATGAGTGGATTCAGGTACGATGATTCTAACTGAAATAAGTCACACAGAAAAAGAAACATCATAAGATATCACTAATACACGGAATGTAAACTTGGCTACACAGGAACTGAATTCCAAAACAGAACAGGGTCTCAAATTTAGAAAACCAACTTATGCTTGCTTAAGGGTAAAGGTGAGTAAGGGTGCTGCATAAAACCAGAGATCGACATGAGCACAGATAAATTTCCTTAAGCCAAATATGGAATAGACAAGAGCTACTCCTTGCTCAACGAAATGGACTCAACACCGCATATTAAACACCTAAGAATGTACCTGACTAGTAAGTATCTTAAAACCTATGGATTGCTATGTCTCCGAAACAGAATCAAGCATGTGTACAGGGGCATAAATGCAGCAGTGATAGGATTGGAGAGGTTCGGTGAGCAAATGAAGACCCTTTGAAGTCATATTGCATGGTACCCGTTCCACGGGTTTCAACAACCCAGGTTCAAGGTATTCTTCCTTCAGCTAAAACATGCATGTGGAACCTAGAGTATGATCAACCATGTGATCGGGAGACGTGTTCACATATGTCTCAGTTTTCGTCCCCTGGGAGTCGGGTGCAACATTCCAGACGCTTTACTAACACTCTCGCGACTTGGAGAGTCAGCGCCTTTAACCTCCTGTTTGGCCCAGTTTGCAATTTCTGCGGAAGATGAACAGGAATAGCGAGAACCAATGAGAGACTAGCTGGAGGTGTCTGGACGGGCAAATTTAACTCTCATTTCCCACCAGGAAGAGGAATTAACCAAAGGCTCAGTGTGCCCTGCCGGAACCAGATTAGGGCCTGAAGCCATCCTGCGGTGTTGCGGCCAGCTCACAAGAAAGCGAGTTGAAGAAAGGAGCTCAGGGGCACTGTAATTCACAAACCTGCAGAGTTATAAATGACAGCTATCGTCCAAAAATATACTGAAGTAAGGCTGCCAAGAGGACTTGAAAGCAGGGCAGAATTGCAGGAAACCGATTTCAGGAGGTAGACTGGAATTGCATTGAAAGCATAGGAAAAGAGGCAGAACGTCAACAATGATGCACTTGGCCAAAAAGGGCGTATGCGTTTTTTCCTGAATATATTCAGGAAAAAACGCATACGCCCTTTTTGGCCAACCAAGCAAGCTTGCAAAGGAAATCTTCACTACAATGAAGTCTCACTTCCCCCTGGTCAAAAGGGCCATCTGAAAAAAGTGTAAAATCCAGAAAGGCAGGACAGGCCATGGAGAACTGGGAGCCTTGTTATGCTGATGGGCGGGATGTAAATTGCCAACAGACACTCGGGAGAAGTGTATGGTGTTTCCTGAAACATCTAAAAAACAAAGCAACAGAGCCTAGGGCACTTCCACTTATGGTCCTATAGCTTAGGGAAATTAAAATCAAAAAGACACAGCCACACCAAAGTTTGGGACGCCTCTGTTTACAAGAACCTCGTTTACCGTACAAGTTCAATATCACAGAAAGTGAAAAATGGATAAAGAACTTGTGGTACTTACGTACAATGCAGTATCACTCAGCAATGAAATCTATGTCATCAGGCCCGTGGCAACATAATGAGTGGATTCAGGTACGATGATTCTAACTGAAATAAGTCACACAGAAAAAGAAACATCATAAGATATCACTAATACACGGAATGTAAACTTGGCTACACAGGAACTGAATTACAGAACAGAACAGGGTCTCAAATTTAGAAAACCAACTTATGCTTGCTTAAGGGAAAAGGTGAGTTGGGGTGCTGCATAAAACCAGAGATTGAAATGAGCACAGATAAAGTTCCTTAAGCCAAATATGGAATAGACAAGAGCTACTCCTTGCTCAACAAAATGGACTCAACACCCCATATTAAACGCCTAAGAATGTACCTGACTAGTAAGTATCTTAAAACCTATGGATTGCTATGTCTCCGAAAGAGAATCAAGCATGTGTACAGGGGCATAAATGCAGCAGTGATAGGATTGGAGAGGTTCGGTGAGCAAATGAAGACCCTTTGAAGTCATATTGTATGGTACCCATTACACGGGTCTCAACTCTCCAGGTTTAAGGTATTCTTCCTTCAGCTAAAACATGCATGTGGAACCCACAGTATGATCAACCGTGTGAACGGGAGATGTGTTCAAATATGTTTCAGTTTTCCTCCCCTGGTACTTGGGTGCAACATTCCAGACGCTTTACTAACACTCTCCCCACTTGGAGAGTCAGCACCTTACCTCCTGTTTGGCCCAGTTTGCAATTTCTGCGGAAGATGAACAGGAATAGGGAGAAAAAATGAGAGACTAGTTGGAAGTGTCTGGACGGGCAAATTTAACTCTCATTTCCCACCAGGAAGAGGAAATAACCAAAGGCTCAGCATGCCGTGCCGGAACCAGATTAGGGCCTGAAGCCATCCTGCGGTGTTGCGGCCAGGTCACAAGAAAGCGAGTTGAAGAAAGGAGCTCAGGGGCACTGTAATTCACAAACCTGCAGAGTTATAAATGACAGCTATCGTCCAAAAATATACTGAAGTAAGGCTGCCAAGAGGACTTGAAAGCGGGGCAGAATTGCAGGAAACCGATTTCAGGAGGTAGACTGGAATTGCATTGAAAGCATAGGAAAAGAGGCAGAACGTCCACAATGATGCACTTGGCCAAAAAGGGCATATGCGTTTTTTCCTGAATATATTCAGGAAAAAATGCATACGCCCTTTTTGGCCAACCAAGCAAGCTTGCAAAGGAAATCTGCACTACAATGAAGTCTCACTTCCCCCCGGTCAAAAGGGCCATCTGAAAAAAGTGTAAAATCCAGAAAGGCAGGACAGGCCATGGAGACCTGGGAGCCTTGTTATGCTGATGGGCGGGATGTAAATTGCCAACAGACACTCGGGAGAAGTGTATGGTGTTTCCTGAAACATCTAAAAAACAAAGCAACAGAGCCTAGGGCACTTCCACTTATGGTCCTATAGCTTAGGGAAATTAAAATCAAAAAGACACAGCCACCCCAAAGTTTGGGACGCCTCTGTTTACAAGAACCTCGTTTACCGTACAAGTTCAATATCACAGAAAGTGAAAAATGGATAAAGAACTTGTGGTACTTACGTACAATGCAGTATCACTCAGCAATGAAATCTATGTCATCAGGCCCATAGCAGCATAATGAGTGGATTCAGGTACGATGATTCTAACTGAAATAAGTCACACAGAAAAAGAAACATCACAAGATATCACTAATACACGGAATGTAAACTTGGCTACACAGGAACTGAATTTCAAAACAGAACAGGGTCTCAAATTGAGAAAACCAACTTATGCTTGCTTAAGGTGAAAGGAGAGTTGGGGTGCTGCATAAAACCAGAGATTGAAATGAGCACAGATAAAGTTCCTTAAGTAAAATATGGAATAGACAAGAGCTACTCCTTGCTCAACGAAATGGACTCAACACCCCATATTAAACGCCTAAGGATGTACCTGACTAATAAGTATCTTAAAACCTATGGATTGCTATGTCTCCAAAAGAGAATCAAGCATGTGTACAGGGGCATAAACGCAGCAGTGATAGGATTGGAGAGGTTCGGTGAGCAAATGAAGACCCTTTGAAGTCATATTGCATGGTACCCTTCCACGGGTCTCAACTCTCCAGGTGTAAGGTATTCTTCCTTCAGCTAAAACATGCATGTGGAACCCAGAGTATGATCAACCGTGTGAACCAGAGACGTGTTCAAATATGTCTCAGTTTTCGGCCCCTGGGAGTCGGGTGCAACATTCCAGACGCTTTACTAACACTCTCCCCACTTGGAGAGTCAGCGCCTTTAACCTCCTGTTTGGCCCAGTTTGCAATTTCTGCGGAAGATGAACAGGAATAGGGAGAACCAATGAGAGACTAGCTGGAGGTGTCTGGACGGGCAAATTTAACTCTCATTTCCCACCAGGAAGAGGAGTTAACCAAAGGCTCAGCATGCCGTGCCGGAACCAGATTAGGGCCTGAAGCCATCCTGCGGTGTTGCGGCCAGCTCAAAAGAAAGCGAGTTGAAGAAAGGAGCTCATGGGCACTGTAATTCACAAACCTGCAGAGTTATAAATGACAGCTATCGTCCAAAAATATACTGAAGTAAGGCTGCCAAGAGGACTTGAAAGCGGGGCAGAATTGCAGGAAACCGATTTCAGGAGGTAGACTGGAATTGCATGTAAAGCATAGGAAAAGAGGCAGAACGTCCACAATGATGCACTTGGCCAAAAAGGGCGTATGCGTTTTTTCCTGAATATATTCAGGAAAAAACGCATACGCCCTTTTTGGCCAACCAAGCAAGCTTGCAACGGAAATCTGCACTACAAAGAAGTCTCACTGCCCCCCGGTCAAAAGGGCCATCTGAAAAAAGTGTAAAATCCAGAAAGGCAGGACAGGCCATGGAGAACTGGGAGCCTTGTTATGCTGATGGGCGGGATGTAAATTGCCAACAGCCACTCTGGAGAAGTGTATGGTGTTTCCTGAAACATCTAAAAAACAAAGCAACAGAGCCTAGGGCACTTCCACTTATGGTCCTATAGCTTAGGGTAATTAAAATCAAAAAGACACAGCCACCCCAAAGTTTGGGACAGCACAGTTTACAAGAACCTCGTTTATGGTACAAGTTCAATATCACAGAAAGCGAAAAATGGATAAAGAATTTGTGGTACTTACGTACAATGCAATATCACTCAGCAATGAAATCTATGTCATCAGCCCCGTAGCAGCAAAATGAGTGGATTCAGGTACGATGATTCTAAGTGAAATAAGTCCCACAGAAAAAGAAACATCATAAGATATCATTACTACACGGAATGTAAACTTGGCTACACAGGAACTGAATTACAAAACAGAACAGGGTCTCAAATGTAGAAAACCAACTTATGCTTGCTTAAGGGGAAAGGTGAGTTGGGGTGCTGCATAAAACCAGAGATTGAAATTAGCACAGATACCATTCCATAAGCCAAATATGTAATAGACAGAGCTACTCCTTGCTCAACGAAGTGGACTCAACACCCCATATTAAACGCCTAAGAATATACCTGACTAGTAAGAATCTTAAAACCTATGGATTTATGTCTCCGAAAGAGAATCAAGCATGTGTAAAGCGGCATAAACGCAGCAGTGATAGGATTGGTGAGTTTCGGTGAACAAATGCAGACCCTTTGAAGTCATATTGCATGGTACCCATTCCATGGGACTCAACTCTCCAGGTTTAAGGGATTCTTCCTTCAGCTAAAACATGCATGTGGAACCCAGAGTATGATCAACCATGTGATCGGGAGACGTGTTCAAATATGTCTCAGTTTTCGTACCCTGGTACTCGGGTGCAACATTCCAGACGCTTTACTAACACTCTCCCCACTTGGAGAGTCAGTGCCTTTAACCTCCTGTTTGGCCCAGTTTGCAATTTCTGCGTAAGATGAACAGGAATAGGGAGAAACAATGAGAGACTAGCTGGAGGTGTCTGGACAGGCAAATTTAACTCTCATTTCCCACCAGGGAGAGGAATTAACCAAAGGCTCAGCGTGCCATGCCGGAACCACACTAGGGCCTGAAGCAATCCTGCGGTGTTGCGGCCAGCTCACAAGAAAGCGAGTTGAAGAAAGGAGCTCAGGAGCACTGTCATTCACAAACCTGCAGAGTTATAAATGACAGCTATCGTCCAAAAATATACTGAAGTAAGGCTGCCAAGAGGACTTGAAAGCGGGGCAGAATTGCAGGAAACCGATTTCAGGAGGTAGACTGGAATTGCATGTAAAGCATAGGAAAAGAGGCAGAACGTCCACAATGATGCACATGGCCAAAAAGGGCGTATGTGCTTTTTCCTGAATATATTCAGGAAAAAACACATACGCCCTTTTTGAACAATCAAGCAGCCTTGCAAAGGAAATCTGCACTACAATGAAGTCTCACTGCCCCCCGGTCAAAAGGGCCATCTGAAAAAAGTGTAAAATCCAGAAAGGCAGGACAAGCCATGGAGAACTGGGAGCCTTGTTATGCTGATGGGCGGGATGTAAATTGCCAACAGCCACTCTGGAGAAGTGTATGGTGTTTCCTGAAACATCTAAAAACAAAGCAACAGAGCCTAGGGCACTTCCACTTATGGTCCTATAGCTTAGGGAAATTAAAATCAGAAAGACACAGCCAACCCAAAGTTTGGGATGGCTCCATTTACAAGAACCTCGTTTACGGTACAAGTTCAATATCAGAGAAAGCGAAAAATGGATAAAGAAGTTGTGGTACTTACGTACAATGCAATATCACTCAGCAGTGAAATCTATGTCATCAGGACCGTAGCAGCATAATGAGTGGATTCAGGTACGATGATTCTAAGTGAAATAAGTCACACAGAAAAAGAAACATCATAAGATATCACTACTACACGGAATGTAAACTTGGCTACACAGGAACTGAATTCCAAAACAGAACAGGGTCTCAAATGTAGAAAACCAACTTATGCTTGCTTAAGGGGAAAGGTGAGGTGGGGTGCGACATAAAACCAGAGATTGAAATTAGCACAGATACCGTTCCATAAGCCAAATATGTAATACACAAGTGCTACTCCTTGCTCAACGAAGTGGACTCAATACACCATATTAAACACCTAAGAATATACATGACTAGTAATAATCTTAAAACCTATGGATTGACATGTCTCCGAAAGAGAATGAAGCGTGTGTACAGCGGCATAAACGCAGCAGTGATAGGATTGGTGAGGTTCGGTGAGCAAATGCAGACCCTTTGAAGTTATATTGCATGGTACCCATTCCATGGGTCCCAACTCTCCAGGTTTAAGGGATTCTTCCTTCAGCTAAAACATGCATAGGGAACCCAGATTATGGTCCACTGTGTGATCGGGAAATGTTTTTAAATGCATTTCAGTTTTCGTCCCCTGGTACTCGGGTTCACCATTCCAGAAGCTTTACTATCACTCTCCCCACTTGGAGGGTCAGTGCCTTTAACCTCCTGTTTGGCCCAGTTTGCAATTTCTGCGGAAGATGAACAGGAATAGGGAGAACCAATGAGAGACTAGCTGGAGGTGTCTGGATGGGCACATTTAACTCTCATTTCCCACCAGGAAGAGGAATTAACCAAAGGCTCAGCGTGCTGTGCCGGAAACAGATTAGGGCCTGAAGCAATCCTGCGGTGTTGCGGCCAGCTCACAAGAAAGCGAGTTGAAGAAAGGAGCTCAGAGGCACTGTAATTCACAAACCTGCAGACTTATAAATGACAGCTATCGCCCAAAAATATATTGAAGTAACGCTGCCAAGAGGACTTGAAAGCGGGGCAGAATTGCAGGAAACCGATTTCAGGAGGTGGACAGGAATTGCATTTAAAGCATAGGAAAAGAGGCAGAACGTCCACAATGATGCACTTGGCCAAAAAGGGCGTATGCGTTTTTTCCAAGGCCCTCATAACCGAGGGGAGGAGACTCATAGCAGGCTCCAACTACCACCAGAGGGCTCATGTCCCAAGGCAACGTGAGCAAGCCAGGCAGGAGTTACCTCACAGCAGAGGTCCCACCTCACAGAAGGGTGAGGAACCCAGCCAACATCAGACTCTCACCAGAGGGCCCACATCACCAAGGCAATGGGAACCAGGCAGGAGTGTCCTCACACCAGTGGGGCCACATCATCGATAGGTGAGGAACTCAGCACATGTGGCCTCAAACCAGAGGGCCCACATGAACAAGGGGCTCAGAGTCAGGAAGGCAGGAGTAGCCTCACAACACTGGGCCCATAGAATAAAAAAGTGAAGAATCCAGCAGTTGGAACCTCCCAGCAAGGGGCCCAGAGCACCGATGCTATGGGATCCAGGCCAGAGTGAACTCACATCACAGGGCCCATGTCATGAAACTGTAAGCAACCCAGCCTTTGGGACCTCAGAGCAGAAGGCCAACATCCCCATGGGGATGGGAACCTGACAGGAGTGTCCTGGCATCACTGGGGTCACATCAGAAAACGTGGGGAGCCCAGCAGTTAGGGCCCAATGACAGAGGGCCCTCATCACTGAGGGGAGGACACTCCCAGCAGGCTCCAACTGACACCAGAGGGCCAACGTCACCAAGGCGAGGAGTGCCAACCATGAAGGAATGACCTCACAGGAGACGGCCCACCACACAGAAGGGTGAGGAACCCAGCCAGTATCAGACTCTCACCAGAGGGCTCACATCTTTAAAGGGATGGGAACCAGGCAGGAGTGTCCTCACACCAGTGGGTCCACATGATCGAAAGTTGAGGAACCCAGCACATGTGGCCCCAAACCAGCGGACATGCATCACAAAGTGGCTGGGAGTGAGGCAGGCAGGAGGAGCCTCAAAACAGAGGGACCACAGAATAAAAAGTTGAGGAATCCAGCAGTTGGAACGTCCCAGCAGGTGGCCCAGAGCACTGACCATATAGGTTCCAGGCCGGAGTGAGCTCACATCAGATGGCCCACATCATGAAACTGTCAGCAACCCAGACGATGGGACCACAGAGCAGAAGGCCCACATCCCCATGGGGATGGGAACCTGACAGGAGTGCCCTGGCATCACTGGGCTCACATCAGAGAAGGTGGGGAGCCCAGCAGTTAGGGCCTGACGCTAGAGGGCACTCATCACCGAGGGGACGAGGATCCCAGCATGCTCTAACTGCCTCCAGAGAGCCGACGTCACCAAGTCGAGGTGTGCCAGCCATGCAGGAGTGACCTCACAGCAGAGGGTCCACCTCACAGAAGGATGAGGAACCCTGCCAGGATCAGACTCTCACCAGAGGGCTCACATCATTAAGGGGATGGGAACCAGGCAGGAGTGTCCTCACAAGAGTGGGGCCACATCATCGAAAGGTGAGGAACCCAGCACATGTGGCCTCAAACCAGAGGACACACATCACCAAGGGGATGGGAGTGAGGCAGGCAGGAGGAGCCTAAAAACAGAGGGCCCAAAGAATAAGAAATGTGAGGAATCCAGCAGTTGGAACCTCCCAGCAGGCGGCCGAGAGCACAGAAGCTATGGGATCCAGGCAGGAGTGAACTCACACCAGAGAGCCCACATCATGAAACTGTGAGCAACCCAGGTGTTGGGACCTCAGAGCAGAAGGCCCACATCCCCATGGGGATGGGAAACTGACAGGAGTGTCCTGGCATCACTGGGCTCCCATCAGAAAACGTGGGAAGCCCAGCAGTTAGGGCCTGATGCCAGAGGGCCATCATCACCGAGGGGAGGAGATTCTTAGCACACACCAACGGCCACCACACGGCTGACGTCGCCAAGGCAATGGGTGCCAACCAGGAAGGATTGACCTCACAGCTAGGGCCTACCTCACAGAAGGGTGAGGAACACAGCCAGGATCAGACTCTCACCAGGGGGTCCACATAACCAAGTGGATGGGAACCAGACAGGAGTGTCCTCACACCAGTGGGGCCACATCATCAAAAGGTGAGGAACCCAGCAAAGGTGGCCACAATCCAGAGGACCCACATCACCAAGGGGCTGAGAGTGAGGTAGGCGTCTGGACGGGCAATTTTACCTCTGATTTCCCACCAGGAAGAGGATTTAACCAAAGGCTCAGCATGCCGTGCCAGAACCAGATTAGGGCCTGAAGCAATCCTGCGGTTTTGCGGCCAGCTCACAAGAAAGCGAGTTGAAGAAAGGAGCGCAGGGGCACTGTAATTCACAAACCTACAGTGTGAATTACATTCACACTGTAATTAAGAAACCTGTAATTCACAAACCTGCAGCTCAGGGGCACTGTAATTCACAAACGTACAGTGTGAATTACATTCACACTGTAATTAACACACCTGTAATTCACAAACCTAATTCACAAACCTGCAGCTCAGGGGCACTGTAATTCACAAACGTACAGTGTGAATTACATTCACACTGTAATTAAGACACCTGTAATTCACAAACCTAATTCACAAACCTGCAGCTCACGGGCACTGTAATTCACAAATCTGTAATTACACAAACCTGTAATTCACAAACACTATAATTCACAAACCTAAGCACAGAGGCACTGTAATTCACAAACCTGCAGAGTTCTAAATGACAGCTATCGTCCAAAAATATATTGAAGTAAGCCTGCCAAGAGGACTTGAAAGCGGGGCAGAATTGCAGGAAACTGATTTCAGGAGGTAGACGGGAATTGCATGAAAAGCATAGGAAAAGAGGCAGAACGTCCACAATGATGCACTTGGCCAAAAAGGGCGTATGCGTTTTTTCCTGAATATATTCAGGAAAAAACGCATACGCCATTTTTGGCCAACCAAGCAAGCTTGCAAAGGAAATCTGCACTACAATGAAGTCTCACTTCCCCCCGGTCAAAAGGGCCATCTGAAAAAAGTGTAAAATCCAGAAAGGCAGGACAGGCCATGGAGAACTGGGAGCCTTGTTATGCTGATGGGCGGGATGTAAGTTGCCAACAGCCACTCTCGAGAAGTGTATGGTGTTTCCTGAAACATCTAAAAACCAAAGCAACAGAGCCCAGGGCACTTCCACTTATGGTCCTATAGCTTAGGGAAATTAAAATCAAAAAGACTCAGCCACCCCAAAGTTTGGAATGGCTCTGTTTACAAGAACCTCGTTACAGTACAAGTTCAACATCACAGGAAGTGAAAAATGGATAAAGAAGTTGTGGTATTTACTTAGAAAGCAATATCACTCAGCAATGAAATCTATGTCATCAGGCCCTTAGCAGCACGATGAGTGGATTCAGGTATGATGATTCTAACTGAAATAAGTCACACAGAAAAAGAAACATCATAAGATATCAGTAATACACGGAATGTAAACTTGGCTACACAGGAACTGAATTACAGAACAGAACAGGGTCTCAAATTTAGAAAACCAACTTATGCTTGCTTAAGGGTAAAGGTGAGTTGGGGTCCTGCATAAAACCAGAGATCGAAATGAGCACAGATAAACTTCCTTAAGCCAAATATGGAATAGACAAGAGCTACTCCTTGCTCAACGAAATGGACTCAACACCGCATATTAAACGCCTAAGAATGTACCTGACTAGTAAGTATATTAAAACCTATGGATTGCTATGTCTCCGAAAGAAAATCAAGCATGTGTACAGGGGCATAAACGCAGCAGTGATAGGATTGGAGAGGTTCGGTGAGCAAATGAAGACCCTTTGAAGTCATATTGCATGGTACCCATTCCACGGGTTTCAACTACCCAGGTTTAAGGTATTCTTCCTTCAGCTAAAACATGCATGTGGAACCTAGAGTATGATCAACCATGTGATCGGGAGACGAGTTCAAATATGTCTCAGTTTTCGTACCATGGTACTCGGGTGCAACATTCCAGACGCTTTACTAACACTCTCCCGACTTGGAGAGTCAGCGCCTTTAACCTCCTGTTTGGCCCAGTTTGCAATTTCTGCGGAAGATGAACAGGAATAGCGAGAACCAATGAGAGACTGGCTGGAGGTGTCTGGACGGGCAAATTTAACTCTCATTTCGCACCAGGAAGAGGAATTAACCAAAGGCTCAGCGTGCCGTGCCGGAACCAGATTAGCGCCTGAAGCCATCCTGCGGTGTTGCGGCCAGGTCACAAGAAAGCGAGTTGAAGAAAGGAGCTCAGGGGCACTGTAATTCACAAACCTGCAGAGTTATAAATGACAGCTATCGTCCAAAAATATAGTGAAGTAAGGCTGCCAAGAGGAGTTGAAAGCGGGGCAGAATTGCAGGAAACCGATTTCAGGAGGTAGACTGGAATTGCATTGAAAGCATAGGAAAAGAGGCAGAACGTCCACAATGATGCACTTGGCCAAAAAGGGCGTACGCGTTTTTTGCTGAATATATTCAGGAAAAAACGCATACGCCCTTTTTGGCCAACCATGCAAACTTGCAAAGGAAATCTGCACTACAATGAAGTCTCATTTCCACCCGGACAAAAGGGCCATCTGAAAAAAGTGTAAAATCCAGAAAGGCAGGACAGGCCATGGAGAACTGGGAGCCTTGTTATGCTGATGAGCGGGATGTAAATTGCCAACAGACACTCCGGAGAAGTGTATGGTGTTTCCTGAAGCATCTAAAAAACAAAGCAACAGAGCCTAGGGCACTGCCACTTATGGTCCTATAGCTTAGGGAAATTAAAATCAAAAAGACACAGCCACCCCAAAGTTTGGGATGCCTCTGTTTACAAGAACCTCGTTTACTGTACAAGTTCAATATCACAGAAAGTGAAAAATGGATAAAGAACTTGTGGTACTTACGTACAATGCAGTATCATTCAGCAATGAAATCTATGTCATCAGGCACGTAGCAGCATAATGAGTGGATTTAGGTATGATGATTCTAACTGAAATAAGTCACACAGAAAAAGAAACATCATAAGATATCACTAATACACGGAATGTAAACTTGGCTACACAGGAACTGAATTCCAAACCAGAACAGGGTCTCAAATTGAGAAAACCAACTTATGCTTGCTTAAGGGGAAAGGTGAGTTGGGGTGCTGCATAAAACCAGAGATTGAAATGAGCACAGATAAAGTTCCTTAAGCCAAATATGGAATAGAAAAGAGCTACTCCTTGCTCAACGAAATGGACTCAACACCCCATATTAAACGCCTAAGAATGTACCTGACTAGTAAGTATCTTAAAACCTATGGATTGCTATGTCTCCGAAAGAGAATCAAGCATGTGTACAGGGGCATAAACGCAGCAGTGATAGGATTGGAGAGGTTCGGTGAGCAAATGAAGACCCTTTGAAGTCATATTGCATGGTACCCATTCCACGGGTCTCAACTCTCCAGGTTTAAGGTATTCTTCCTTCAGCTAAAACATGCATGTGGAACCCAGTGTATGAGCAACCGTGTGAACGGGAGACGTGTTCAAATATGTCTCAGTTTTCCTCCCCTGGTACTCGGGTGCAACATTCCAGATGCTTTACTAACACTCTCCCCACTTGGAGAGTCAGCGCCTTTAACCTACTGTTTGTCCCAGTTTGCAATTTCTGCGGAAGATGAACAGGAATAGGGAGAACCAATGAGAGACTAGCTAGAGGTGTCTGGACGGGCAAATTTAACTCTCATTTCCCACCAGGAAGAGGAAATAACCAAAGGCTCAGTGTGCCGTGCCGGAACCAGATTAGGGCCTGAAGCCATCCTGCGGTGTTGCGGCCAGCTCAAAAGAAAGCGAGTTGAAGAAAGGAGCTCAGGGGCACTGTAATTCACAAACCTGCAGAGTTATAAATGACAGCTATCGTCCAAAAATATACTGAAGTAAGGCTGCCAAGAGGACTTGAAAGCAGGGCAGAATTGCAGGAAACCGATTTAACGAGGTAGACTGGAATTGCATTGAAAGCATAGGAAAAGAGGCAGAACGTCCACAATGATGCACTTGGCCAAAAAGGGCGTATGCGTTTTTTCCTGAATATATTCAGGAAAAAACGCATACGCCCTTTTCGGCCAACCAAGCAAACTTGCAAAGGAAATCTGCACCACAATGAAGTCTCACATCCCCCCGGTCAAAAGGGCCATCTGAAAAAAGTGTAAAATCCAGAAAGGCAGGACAGGCCATGGAGAACTGGGAGCCTTGTTATGCTGATGGGCGGGATGTAAATTGCCAACAGACACTCGGGAGAAGTGTATGGTGTTTCCTGAAACATCTAAAAAACAAAGCAACAGAGCCTAGGGCACTTCCACTTATGGTCCTATAGCTTAGGGAAATTAAAATCAAAAAGACTCAGCCACCCCAAAGTTTGGAATGGCTCTGTTTACAAGAACCTCGTTACAGTACAAGTTCAACATCGCAGAAAGTGAAAAATGGATAAAGAAGTTGTGGTATTTACTTAGAAAGCAATATCACTCAGCAATTAAATCTATGTCATCAGGCCCTTAGCAGCACAATGAGTGGATTCAGGTATGATGATTCTAACTGAAATAAGTCACACAGAAAAAGAAACATCATAAGATATCAGTAATACACGGAATGTAAACTTGGCTACACAGGAACTGAATTCCAGAACAGAACAGGGTCTCAAATTTAGAAAACCAACTTATGCTTGCTTAAGGGGAAAGGTGAGTTGGGGTGCTGCATAAAACCAGAGATCGAAATGAGCACAGATAAAGTTCCTTAAGCCAAATATGGAATAGACAAGAGCTACTCCTTGCTCAACGAAATGGACTCAACACCGCATATTAAACGTCTAAGAATGTACCTGACTAGTAAGTATCTTAAAACCTATGGATTGCTATGTCTCCGAAAGAAAATCAAGCATGTGTACAGGGGAATAAACGCAGCAGTGATAGGATTGGAGAGGTTCGGTGAGCAAATGAAGACCCTTTGAAGTCATATTGCATGGTACCCATTCCACGGGTTTCAACTACCCAGGTTTAAGGTATTCTTCCTTCAGCTAAAACATGCATGTGGAACCTAGAGTATGATCAACCATGTGATCGGGAGACGTGTTCAAATATGTCTCAGTTTTCGTACCATGGTACTCGGGTGCAACATTCCAGACGCTTTACTAACACTCTCCCGACATGGAGAGTCAGCACCTTTAACCTCCTGTTTGGCCCAGTTTGCAATTTCTGCGGAAGATGAACAGGAATAGCGAGAACCGATGAGAGACTAGCTGGAGGTGTCTCGACGGGCAAATTTAACTCTCATTTCGCACCAGGAAGAGGAATTAACCAAAGGCTCAGCGTGCCTTGCCGGAACCAGATTAGCGCCTGAAGCCATCCTGCGGTGTTGCAGCCAGGTCACAAGAAAGCGAGTTGAAGAAAGGAGCTCAGGGGCACTGTAATTCACAAACCTGAAGAGTTATAAATGACAGCTATCGTCCAAAAATATACTGAAGTAAGGCTGCCAAGAGGACTTGAAAGCGGGGCAGAATTGCAGGAAACCGATTTCAGGAGGTAGACTGGAATTGCATTGAAAGCATAGGAAAAGAGGCAGAACGTCCACAATGATGCACTTGGCCAAAAAGGGCGTATGCGTTTTTTCCTGAATATATTCAGGAAAAAACGCATACGCCCTTTTTGGCCAACCAAGCAAGCTTGCAAAGGAAATCTGCACTACAATGAAGTCTCACTTCCCCCCGGTCAAAAGGGCCATCTGAAAAAAGTGTAAAATCCAGAAAGAAAGGACAGGCCATGGAGAACTGGGAGCCTTGTTATGCTGATGGGCGGGATGTAAATTGCCAACAGACACTCGGGAGAAGTGTATGGTGTTTCCTGAAACATCTAAAAAACAAAGCAACAGAGCCTAGGGCACTTCCACTTATGGTCCTATAGCTTAGGGAAATTAAAATCAAAAGGACACAGCCACCCCAAAGTCTGGGACACCTCTGTTTACAAGAACCTCGTTTACCGTACAAGTTCAATATCACAGAAAGTGAAAAATGGATAAAGAACTTGTGGTACTTACGTACAATGCAGTATCACTCAGCAATGAAATCTATGTCATCAGGCCCGTAGCAGCATAATGAGTGGATTCAGGTACGATGATTCTAACTGAAATAAGTCACACAGAAAAAGAAACATCATAAGATATCAGTAATACATGGAATCTAAACTTGGTTACACAGGAACTGAATTCCAAAACAGAACAGGGTCTCAAATTTAGAAAAGCAACTTATGCTTGCTTAAGGGGAAAGGTGAGTTGGGGTGCTGCATAAAACCAGAGATTGAAATGAGCACAGATAAAGTTCCTTAAGCCAAATATGGAATAGACAAGAGCTACTCCTTGCTCAACGAAATGGACTCAACACCCCATATTAAACGCCAAAGGATGTACCTGACTAGTAAGTATCTTAAAACCTATGGATTGCTATGTCTCCAAAAGAGAATCAAGCGTGTGTACAGGGGCATAAACGCAGCAGTGATAGGATTGGAGAGGTTCGGTGAGCAAATGAAGACCCTTTGAAGTCATATTGCATGGTACCCATTACATGGGTCTCAACTCTCCAGGTTTAAGGTATTCTTCCTTCAGCTAAAACATGCATGTGGAACCCAGAGTATGATCAACCGTGTGAACGGGAGATGTGTTCAAATATGTCTCAGTTTTCCTCCCCTGGTACTCGGGTGCAACATTCCAGACGCTTTACTAACACTATCCCCACTTGGAGAGTCAGCGCCTTTAACCTCCTGTTTGGCCCAGTTTGCAATTTCTGCGGAAGATGAACAGGAATAGGGAGAACCAATTAGAGACTAGCTGGAGGTGTCTGGACGGGCAAATTTAACTCTCATTTCCCACCAGGAAGAGGAATTAACCAAAGAATTAGCGTGCCGTGTCGCAACAAGATTAGGGCCTGAAGCCATCCTGCGGTGTTGCGGCCAGCTCAAAAGAAAGCGAGTTGAAGAAAGGAGCTCAGGGGCACTGTAATTCACAAACCTGCAGAGTTATAAATGACAGCTATCGTCCAAAAATATACTGAAGTAAGGCTGCCAAGAGGACTTGAAAGCTGGGCAGAATTGCAGGAAACCGATTTCAGGAGGTAGACTGGAATTGCATTGAAAGCATAGGAAAAGAGGCAGAACGTCCACAATGATGCACTTGGCCAAAAAGGGCGTATGCGTTTTTTCCTGAATATATTCAGGAAAAAACGCATACGCACTTTTTGGCCAACCAAGCAAACTTGCAAAGGAAATCTGCACTACAATGAAGTCTCACTTCCCCCTGGTCAAAAGGGCCATCTGAAAAAAGTGTAAAATCCAGAAAGGCAGGACAGGCCATGGAGAACTGGGAGCCTTGTTAAGCTGATGGGCGGGATGTAAATTGCCAACACACACTCGGGAGAGGTGTATGGTGTTTCCTGAAACATCTGAAAAACAAAGCAACAGAGCCTAGGGCACTTCCACTTATGGTCCTATAGCATAGGGAAATTAAAATCAAAAAGACACAGCCACCCCAAAGTTTGGGACGCCTCTGTTTACAAGAACCTCATTTACAGTACAAGTTCAATATCACAGAAAGTGAAAAATGGATAAAGAACTTGTGGTATTTACGTACAATGCAGTATCACTCAGCAATGAAATCTATGTCATCAGGCCCGTAGCAGCATAATGAGTGGATTCAGGTACGATGATTCTAACTGAAATAAGTCACACAGAAAAAGAAACATCATAAGATATCACTAATACACGGAATGTAAACTTGGCTACACAGGAACTGAATTCCAAAACAGAACAGGGTCTCAAATTGGGAAAACCAACTTATGCTTGCTTAAGAGGAAAGGTGAGTTGGGGTGCTGCATAAAACCAGAGATTGAAATGAGCACAGATAAAGTTCCTTAAGCCAAATATGGAATAGACAAGAGCTACTCCTTGCTCAACGAAATGGACTCAACACCCCATATTAAACGCCTAAGAATGTACATGACTAGTAAGTATCTTAAAACCTATGGATTGCTATGTCTCCAAAAGAGAATCAAGCGTGTGTACAGGGGCATAAACGCAGCAGTGATAGGATTGGAGAGGTTCGGTGAGCAAATGAAGACCCTTTGAAGTCATATTGCATGGTACCCATTACATGGGTCTCAACTCTCCAGGTTTAAGGTATTCTTCCTTCAGCTAAAACATGCATGTGGAACCCAGAGTATGATCAACCGTGTGAACGGGAGATGTGTTCAAATATGTCTCAGTTTTCCTCCCCTGGTACTCGGGTGCAACATTCCAGACGCTTTACTAACACTCTCCCCACTTGGAGAGTCCACGCCTTTAACCTCCTGTTTGGCCCAGTTTGCAATTTCTGCGGAAGATGAACAGGAATAGGGAGAACCAATTAGAGACTAGCTGGAGGTGTCTGGACGGGCAAATTTAACTCTCATTTCCCACCAGGAAGAGGAATTAACCAAAGGCTTAGCGTGCCGTGTCGCAACAAGATTAGGGCCTGAAGCCATCCTGCGGTGTTGCGGCCAGCTCAAAAGAAAGCGAGTTGAAGAAAGGAGCTCAGGGGCACTGTAATTCACAAACCTGCAGAGTTATAAATGACAGCTATCGTCCAAAAATATACTGAAGTAAGGCTGCCAAGAGGACTTGAAAGCGGGACAGAATTGCAGGAAACTGATTTCAGGAGGTAGACTGGAATTGCATTGAAAGCATAGGAAAAGAGGCAGAACGTCCACAATGATGCACTTGGCCAAAAAGGGCGTATGCGTTTTTTCCTGAATATATTCAGGAAAATACGCATACGCACTTTTTGGCCAACCAAGCAAACTTGCAAAGGAAATCTGCACTACAATGAAGTCTCACTTCCCCCTGGTCAAAAGGGCCATCTGAAAAAAGTGTAAAATCCAGAAAGGGAGGACAGGCCATGGAGAACTGGGAGCCTTGTTAAGCTGATGGGCGGGATGTAAATTGCCAACAGACACTCGGGAGAAGTGTATGGTGTTTCCTGAAACATCTAAAAAACAAAGCAACAGAGCCTAGGGCACATCCACTTATGGTCCTATAGCATAGGGAAATTAAAATCAAAAAGACACAGCCACCCCAAAGTTTGGGACGCCTCTGTTTACAAGAACCTCATTTACAGTACAAGTTCAATATCACAGAAAGTGAAAAATGGATAAAGAACTTGTGGTATTTACGTACAATGCAGTATAACTCAGCAATGAAATCTATGTCATCAGGCCCGAAGCAGCATAATGAGTGGATTCAGGTACGATGATTCTAACTGAAATAAGTCACACAGAAAAAGAAACATCATAAGATATCACTAATACATGGAATCTAAACTTGGCTACACAGGAACTGAATTCCAAAACAGAACAGGGTCTCAAATTGGGAAAACCAACTTATGCTTGCTTAAGGGGAAAGGTGAGTTGGGGTGCTGCATAAAACCAGAGATTGAAATGAGCACAGATAAAGTTCCTTAAGCCAAATATGGAATAGACAAGAGCTACTCCTTGCTCAACGAAATGGACTCAACACCCCATATTAAACGCCTAAGAATGTACATGACTAGTAAGTATCTTAAAACCTATGGATTGCTATGTCTCCAAAAGAGAATCAAGCGTGTGTACAGGGACATAAACGCAGCAGTGATAGGATTGGAGAGGTTCGGTGAGCAAATGAAGACCCTTTGAAGTCATATTGCATGGTACCCATTCCACGGGTTTCAACTACCCAGTTTTAAGGTATTCTTCCTTCATCCAAAACATGCATGTGGAACCTAGAGTATGATTAACCATGTGATTGCGAGACGTGTTCAAATATGTCTCAGTATTCGTACCCTGGTACTCGGGTGCAACATTCCAGACGCTTTACTAACACTCTTCTGACTTGGAGAGTCAGTCCCTTTAACCTCCTGTTTGGCCCAGGTTGCAATTTCTGCGGAAGATGAACAAGAATAGGGAGAACCAATGAGAGACTAGCTGGAGGTGTCTGGACGGGCAAATTTAACTCTCATTTCCCACCAGGAAGAGGAATTAACCAAAGGCTCAGCGTGCCGTGCCGGAACCAGATTAGGGCCTGAAGCCATCCTGCGGTGTTGCGGCCAGGTCACAAGAAAGCGAGTTGAAGAAAGGAGCTCAGGGGCACTGGAATTCACAAACCTGCAGAGTTATAAATGACAGCTATCGTCCAAAAATATACTGAAGTAAGGCTGCCAAGAGGACTTGAAAGCGGGGCAGAATTGCAGGAAACCGATTTCAGGAGGTAGACTGGAATTGCATTGAAAGCATAGGAAAAGAGGCAGAACGTCCACAATGATGCACTTGGCCAAAAAGGGCGTATGCGTTTTTTCCTGAATATATTCAGGAAAAAACGCATACGCCCTTTTTGGCCAACCAAGCAAGCTTGCAAAGGAAATCTGCACTACAATGAAGTCTCACTTCCCCCCGGTCAAAAGGGCCATCTGAAAAAAGTGTAAAATCCAGAAAGGCAGGACAGGCCATGGAGAACTGGGAGCCTTGTTATGCTGATGGGTGGGATGTAAATTGCCAACAGACACTCGGGAGAAGTGTATGGTGTTTCCTGAAACATCTAAAAAACAAAGCAACAGAGCCTAGGGCACTTCCACTTATGGTCCTATAGCTTAGGGAAATTAAAATCAAAAAGACACAGCCACCCCAAAGTTTGGGACACCTCTGTTTACAAGAACCTTGTTTACAGTACAAGTTCAACATCGCAGAAAGTGAAAAAGGATAAAGAAGTTGTGGTATTTACTTACAAAGCAATATCACTCAGCAATGAAATCTATGTCATCAGGCCCTTAGCAGCACAATGAGTGGATTCAGGTACGATGATTCTAACTGAAATAAGTCACACAGAAAAAGAAACATCATAAGGTATCACTAATACACGGAATGTAAACTTGGCTACACAGGAACTGAATTCCAAAACAGAACAGGGTCTCAAATTTAGAAAACCAACTTATGCTTGCTTAAGGGGAAAGGTGAGTTGGGGTGCTGCATAAAACCAGAGATTGAAATGAGCACAGATAAAGTTCTTTAAGCCAAATATGGAATAGACAAGAGCTACTCCTTGCTCAACGAAACGGACTCAACACCGCATATTAAACGCCTAAGAATGTACCTGACTAGTAAGTATCTTAAAACCTATGGATTGCTATGTCTCCGAAAGAGAATCAAGCATGTGTACAGGTGCATAAACGCAGCAGTGATAGGATTGGAGAGGTTTGGTGAGCAAATGAAGACCTTTTGAAGTCATATTGCACGGTACCCATTCCACGGGTTTCAACTACCCAGGTTTAAGGTATTCTTCCTTCAGCTAAAACATTCATGTGGAACCCAGAGTATGATCAACCGTGTGAACGGGAGACATGTTCAAATATGTCTCAGTTTTCGTCCCCTGGTACTCGGGTGCAACATTCCAGACGCTTTACTAACACTCTCCCCACTTGGAGAGTCAGCGCCTTTAACCTCCTGTTTGGCCCAGTTTGCAATTTCTGCGGAAGATGAACAGGAATAGCGAGAACCAATGAGAGACTAGCTGGAGGTGTCTGGACGGGCAAATTTAACTCTCATTTCCCACCAGGAAGAGGAAATAACCAAAGGCTCAGCGTGCCGTGCCGGAACCAGATTAGGGCCTGAAGCCATCCTGCGGTGTTGCGGCCAGCTCAAAAGAAAGCGAGTTGAAGAAAGGAGCTCTGGGGCACTGTAATTCACAAACCTGCAGAGTTATAAATGACAGCTATCGTCCAAAAATATACTGAAGTAAGGCTGCCAAGAGGACTTGAAAGCGGGGCAGAATTGCAGGAAACCGATTTCAGGAGGTAGACTGGAATTGCATTGAAAACATAGGAAAAGAGGCAGAACGTCCACAATGATGCACTTGGCCAAAAAGGGCGTATGCGTTTTTTCCTGAATATATTCAGGAAAAAACGCATACGCCCATTTTGGCCAACCAAGCAAGCTTGCAAAGGAAATCTGCAATACACTGAAGTCTCACTTCCCCCCGGTCAAAAGGGCCATCTGAAAAAAGTGTAAAATCCAGAAAGGCAGGACAGGCCATGGAGAACTGGGAGCCTTGTTATGCTGATGGGCGGGATGTAAATTGCCAACAGACACTCGGGAGAAGTGTATGGTGTTTCCTGAAACATATAAAAAACAAAGCAACAGAGCCTAGGGAACTTCCACTTATAGTCCTATAGCTTAGGGAAATTAAAATCAAAAAGACACAGCCACCCCAATGTTTGGGACGCCTCTGTTTACAAGAACCTCGTTTACCGTACAAGTTCAACATCGCAGAAAGTGAAAAATGGATAAAGAACTTGTGGTACTTACGTACAATGCAGTATCACTCAGCAATGAATTCTGTCATCAGGCCCGTAGCATCACAGTGAGTGGATTCAGGTACGATGATTCTAACTGAAATATGTCACACAGAAAAAGAAACATCATAAGATATCACTAATACACGGAATGTAAACTTGGCTACACAGGAACTAAATTCCAAAATAGAACAGGGTCTCAAATTTAGAAAACCAACTTATGCTTGCTTAAGGGGAAAGGTGAGTTGGGGTGCTGCATAAAACCAGAGATTGAAATGAGCACAGATAAAGTTCCTTAAGCCAAATATGGAATAGACAAGAGCTACTCCTTGCTCAACGAAATGGACTCAACACACCATATTAAACGCCTAAGAATGTACCTGACTAGTAAGTATCTTAAAACCTATGGATTGCTATGTCTCCAAAAGAGAATCAAGCGTGTGTACAGGGGCATAAACGCTGCAGTGATAGGATTGGAGAGGTTCGGTGAGCAAATGAAGACCCTTTGAAGTCATATTGCATGGTACCCATTCCACGGGTCTCAACTCTCAAGGTGTAAGGTATTCTTCCTTCAGCTAAAACATGCATGTGGAACCCAGAGTATGATCAAACGTGTGAACGGGAGACGTGTTCAAATATGTCTCAGTTTTCCTCCCCTGGTACTCGGGTGCAACATTCCAGACGCTTTACTAACACTCTCCCCACTTGGAGAGTCAGCGCCTTTAACCTCCTGTTTGGCCCAGTTTGCAATTTCTGCGGAAGATGAACAGGAATAGGGAGAACCAATGAGAGACTAGCTGGAGGTGTCTGGACGGGCAAATTTAACTCTAATTTCCCACCAGGAAGAGGAAATAACCAAAGGCTCAGCGTGCCGTGCCGGAACCAGATTAGGGCCTGAAGCCATCCTGTGGTGTTGCGGCCAGCTCAAAAGAAAGCGAGTTGAAGAAAGGAGCTCAGGGGCACTGTAATTCACAAACCTGCAGAGTTATAAATGACAGCTATCGTCCAAAAATATACTGAAGTAAGGCTGCCAAGAGGACTTGAAAGCGGGGCAGAATTGCAGGAAACCAATTTCAGGAGGTAGACTGGAATTGCATTGAAAGCATAGGAAAAGAGGCAGAACGTCCACAATGACGCACTTGGCCAAAAAGGGCGTATGCGTTTTTTCCTGAATATATTCAGGAAAAAATGCATACGCCCTTTTTGGCCAACCAAGCAAGCTTGCAAAGGAAATCTGCACTACAATGAAGTCTCACTTCCCCCCGGTCAAAAGGGCCATCTGAAAAAAGTGTAAAATCCAGAAAGGCAGGACAGGCCATGGAGAACTGGGAGCCTTGTTATGCTGATGGGCGGATGTACATTGCCAACAGCCACTCTGGAGAAGTGTATGGTGTTTCCTGAAACATCTAAAAAACAAAGCAACAGAGCCTAGGGAACTTCCACTTATAGTCCTATAGCTTAGGGAAATTAAAATCAAAAAGACACAGCCACCCCAATGTTTGGGACGCCTCTGTTTACAAGAACCTCGTTTACCGTACAAGTTCAACATCGCAGAAAGTGAAAAATGGATAAAGAACTTGTGGTACTTACGTACAATGCAGTATCACTCAGCAATGAATTCTGTCATCAGGCCCGTAGCATCACAGTGAGTGGATTCAGGTACGATGATTCTAACTGAAATATGTCACACAGAAAAAGAAACATCATAAGATATCACTAATACACGGAATGTAAACTTGGCTACACAGGAACTAAATTCCAAAATAGAACAGGGTCTCAAATTTAGAAAACCAACTTATGCTTGCTTAAGGGGAAAGGTGAGTTGGGGTGCTGCATAAAACCAGAGATTGAAATGAGCACAGATAAAGTTCCTTAAGCCAAATATGGAATAGACAAGAGCTACTCCTTGCTCAACGAAATGGACTCAACACACCATATTAAACGCCTAAGAATGTACCTGACTAGTAAGTATCTTAAAACCTATGGATTGCTATGTCTCCAAAAGAGAATCAAGCGTGTGTACAGGGGCATAAACGCTGCAGTGATAGGATTGGAGAGGTTCGGTGAGCAAATGAAGACCCTTTGAAGTCATATTGCATGGTACCCATTCCACGGGTCTCAACTCTCAAGGTGTAAGGTATTCTTCCTTCAGCTAAAACATGCATGTGGAACCCAGAGTATGATCAAACGTGTGAACGGGAGACGTGTTCAAATATGTCTCAGTTTTCCTCCCCTGGTACTCGGGTGCAACATTCCAGACGCTTTACTAACACTCTCCCCACTTGGAGAGTCAGCGCCTTTAACCTCCTGTTTGGCCCAGTTTGCAATTTCTGCGGAAGATGAACAGGAATAGGGAGAACCAATGAGAGACTAGCTGGAGGTGTCTGGACGGGCAAATTTAACTCTAATTTCCCACCAGGAAGAGGAAATAACCAAAGGCTCAGCGTGCCGTGCCGGAACCAGATTAGGGCCTGAAGCCATCCTGTGGTGTTGCGGCCAGCTCAAAAGAAAGCGAGTTGAAGAAAGGAGCTCAGGGGCACTGTAATTCACAAACCTGCAGAGTTATAAATGACAGCTATCGTCCAAAAATATACTGAAGTAAGGCTGCCAAGAGGACTTGAAAGCGGGGCAGAATTGCAGGAAACCAATTTCAGGAGGTAGACTGGAATTGCATTGAAAGCATAGGAAAAGAGGCAGAACGTCCACAATGACGCACTTGGCCAAAAAGGGCGTATGCGTTTTTTCCTGAATATATTCAGGAAAAAATGCATACGCCCTTTTTGGCCAAACAAGCAAGCTTGCAAAGGAAATCTGCACTACAATGAAGTCTCACTTCCCCCCGGTCAAAAGGGCCATCTGAAAAAAGTGTAAAATCCAGAAAGGCAGGACAGGCCATGGAGAACTGGGAGCCTTGTTATGCTGATGGGCGGATGTACATTGCCAACAGCCACTCTGGAGAAGTGTATGGTGTTTCCTGAAACATCTAAAAAACAAAGCAACAGAGCCTAGGGAACTTCCACTTATGGTCCTATAGCTTAGGGAAATTAAAATCAAAAAGACACAGCCACCCCAAAGTTTGGGATTGCCTCTGTTTACAAGAACCTCGTTTACCGTACAAGTTCAATATCACAGAAAGTGAAAAATGGATAAAGAACTTGTGGTACTTACGTACAATGCAGTATCACTCAGCAATGAAATCTATGTCATCAGGCCCGTAGCAGCATAATGAGTGGATTCAGGTACGATGATTCTAACTGAAATAAGTCACACAGAAAAAGAAACATCATAAGGTATCACTAATACACGGAATGTAAACTTGGCTACACAGGAACTGAATTCCAAAACAGAACAGGGTCTCAAATTTAGAAAACCAACTTATGCTTGCTTAAGGGGAAAGGTGAGTTGGGGTGCTGCATAAAACCAGAGATTGAAATGAGCACAGATAAAGTTCCTTAAGCCAAATATGGAATAGACAAGAGCTACTCCTTGCTCAACGAAATGGACTCAACACCGCATATTAAACGCCTAAGAATGTACCTGACTAGTAAGTATCTTAAAACCTATGGATTGCTATGTCTCAGAAAGAGAATCAAGCTTGTGTACAGGTGCATAAACGCAGCAGTGATAGGATTGGAGAGGTTTGGTGAGCAAATGAAGACCCTTTGAAGTCATATTGCATGGTACCCATTCCACGGGTTTCAACTACCCAGGTTTAAGGTATTCTTCCTTCAGCTAAAACATGCATGTGGAACCCAGAGTATGATCAACCGTGTGAACGGGAGACATGTTCAAATATGTCTCAGTTTTCGTACCCTGGTACTCGGGTGCAACATTCCAGACGCTTTACTAACACTCTCCCCACTTGGAGAGTCAGCGCCTTTAACCTCCTGTTTGGCCCAGTTTGCAATTTCTGCGGAAGATGAACAGGAATAGCGAGAACCAATGAGAGACTAGCTGGAGGTGTCTGGACGGGCAAATTTAACTCTCATTTCCCACCAGGAAGAGGAAATAACCAAAGGCTCAGCGTGCCGTGCCGGAACCAGATTAGGGCCTGAAGCCATCCTGCGGTGTTGCGGCCAGCTCAAAAGAAAGCGAGTTGAAGAAAGGGGCTCTGGGGCACTGTAATTCACAAACCTGCAGAGTTATAAATGACAGCTATCGTCCAAAAATATACTGAAGTAAGGCTGCCAAGAGGACTTGAAAGCGGGGCAGAATTGCAGGAAACCGATTTCAGGAGGTAGACTGGAATTGCATTGAAAGCATAGGAAAAGAGGCAGAACGTCCACAATGATGCACTTGGCCAAAAAGGGCGTATGCGTTTTTTCCTGAATATATTCAGGAAAAAACGCATACGCCCTTTTTGGCCAACCAAGCAAGCTTGCAAAGGAAATCTGCAATACACTGAAGTCTCACTTCCCCCCGGTCAAAAGGGCCATCTGAAAAAAGTGTAAAATCCAGAAAGGCAGGACAGGCCATGGAGAACTGGGAGCCTTGTTATGCTGATGGGCGGGATGTAAATTGCCAACAGACACTCGGGAGAAGTGTATGGTGTTTCCTGAAACATCTAAAAAACAAAGCAACAGAGCCTAGGGCACTTCCAGTTATGGTCCTATAGCTTAGGGAAATTAAAATCAAAAAGGCACATCGACCCCAAAGTTTGGGACGCCTCTGTTTACAAGAACCTCGTTTACAGTACAAGTTCAACATCGCAGAAAGTGAAAAATGGATAAAGAACTTGTGGTATTTACTTACAAATCAATATCACTCAGCAATGAAATCTATGTTATCAGGCCCTTAGCAGCACAATGAGTGGATTCAGGTATGATGATTCTAACTGAAATAAGTCACACAGAAAAAGAAACCTCATAAGATATCAGTAATACACGGAATGTAAACTTGGCTACACAGGAACTGAATTACAGAACAGAACAGGGTCTCAAATTTAGAAAACCAACTTATGCTTGCTTAAGGGGAAAGGTGAGTTGGGGTGCTGCATAAAACCAGAGATTGAAATGAGCACAGATAAAGTTCCTTAAGCCAAATATGGAATAGACAAGAGCTACTCCTTGCTCAACGAAATGGACTCAACACCACATATTAAACGCCTAAGAATGTACCTGACTAGTAAGTATCTTAAAACCTATGGATTGCTATGTCTCCAAAAGAGAATCAAGCATGTGTACAGGGGCATAAACGCAGCAGTGATAGGATTGGAGAGGTTCGGTGAGCAAATGAAGACCCTTTGAAGTCATATTGCATGGTACCCATTCCACGGGTTTCAACTACCCAGGTTTAAGGTATTCTTCCTTCAGCTAAAACATGCATGTGGAACCTAGAGTATGATCTACCATGTGATCGGGAGATGTGTTCAAATATGTCTCAGTTTTCGTACCCTGGTACTCGGGTGCAACATTCCAGACGCTTTACTAACACTCTCCCGACTTGGAGAGTCAGTCCCTTTAACCTCCTGTTTGGCCCAGTTTGCAATTTCTGCGGAAGATGAAGACGAATAGCGAGAACCAATGAGAGACTAGCTGGAGGTGTCTGGACGGGCAAATTTAACTCTCATTTCCCACCAGGTAGAGGAGTTAATGAAAGGCTCAGCATGCCGTGCCGGAACCAGATTAGGGCCTGAAGCCATCCTGCGGTGTTGCGGCCAGGTTACAAGAAAGCGAGTTGAAGAAAGGAGCTCAGGGGCACTGTAATTCACAAACCTGCAGAGTTATAAATGACCGCTATCGTCCAAAAATAGACTGAAGTAAGGCTGCCAAGAGGACTTGAAAGCGGGGCAGAATTGCAGGAAACCGATTTCAGGAGGTAGACTGGAATTGCATTGAAAGCATAGGAAAAGAGGCAGAACGTCCACAATGATGCACTTGGCCAAAAAGCGCATATGCGTTTTTTCCTGAATATATTCAGGAAAAAACGCATACGCCCTTTTTGGCCAACCAAGCAAACTTACAAAGGAAATCTGCACTACAATGAAGTCTCACTTCCCCCTGGTCAAAAGGGCCATCTGATAAAAGTGTAAAATCCAGAAAGGCAGGACAGGCCACGGAGAACTGGGAGCCTTGTTATGCTGATGGGCGGCATATACATTGCCAACAGACACTCGGGAGAAGTGTATGGTGTTTCCTGAAACATCTAAAAAACAAAGCAACAGAGCCTAGGGCACTTCCACTTATGGTCCTATAGCTTAGGGAAATTAAAATCAAAAAGACACAGCCACCCCAAAGTTTGGGACGCCTCTGTTTACAAGAACCTCGTTTATGGTACAAGTTCAATATCACAGAAAGCGGAAAATGGATAAAGAATTTGTGGTACTTACGTACAATGCAATATCACTCAGCAATGAAATCTATGTCATCAGGCCCGTAGCAGCAAAATGAGTGGATTCAGGTACGATGATTCTAAGTGAAATAAGTCCCACAGAAAAAGAAACATCATAAGATATCATTACTACACGGAATGTAAACTTGGCTACACAGGAACTGAATTACAAATCAGAACAGGGTCTCAAATGTAGAAAACCAACTTATGCTTGCTTAAGGGGAAAGGTGAGTTGGGGTGCTGCATAAAACCAGAGATTGAAATTAGCACAGATACCATTCCATAAGCCAAATATGTAATAGACAGAGCTACTCCTTGCTCAACGAAGTGGACTCAACACCCCATATTAAACGCCTAAGAATATACCTGACTAGTAAGAATCTTAAAACCTATGGATTTATGTCTCCGAAAGAGAATCAAGCATGTGTAAAGCGGCATAAACGCAGCAGTGATAGGATTGGTGAGTTTCGGTGAACAAATGCAGACCCTTTGAAGTCATATTGCATGGTACCCATTCCATGGGACTCAACTCTCCAGGTTTAAGGGATTCTTCCTTCAGCTAAAACATGCATGTGGAACCCAGAGTATGATCCACCATGTGATCGGGAAACGTGTTGAAATTTATCTCAGTTTCCGTCCCCTGGTACTCGGGTGCAACATTCCCGAAGCTTTAGTAACAATCTCCCCACTTGGAGAGTCAGTACCTTTAACCTCCTGTTTGGCCCAGTTTGCAATTTCTGCGGAAGATGAACAGGAATAGGGAGAACCAATGAGAGACTAGCTGGAGGTGTCTGGATGGGCACATTTAACTCTCATTTCCCACCAGGAAGAGGAATTAACCAAAGGCTCAGCGTGCCGTGCCGGAACCAGATTAGGGCCTGAAGCAATCCTGCGGTGTTGCGGCCAGCTCACAAGAAAGCGAGTTGAAGAAAGGAGCTCAGAGGCACTGTAATTCACAAACCTGCAGACTTATAAATGACAGCTATCGCCCAAAAATATATTGAAGTAACGCTGCCAAGAGGACTTGAAAGCGGGGCAGAATTGCAGGAAACCGATTTCAGGAGGTGGACAGGAATTGCATTTAAAGCATAGGAAAAGAGGCAGAACGTCCACAATGATGCACTTGGCCAAAAAGGGCGTATGCGTTTTTTCCAAGGCCCTCATAACCGAGGGGAGGAGACTCATAGCAGGCTCCAACTACCACCAGAGGGCTCATGTCCCAAGGCAACGTGAGCAAGCCAGGCAGGAGTTACCTCACAGCAGAGGTCCCACCTCACAGAAGGGTGAGGAACCCAGCCAACATCAGACTCTCACCAGAGGGCCCACATCACCAAGGCAATGGGAACCAGGCAGGAGTGTCCTCACACCAGTGGGGCCACATCATCGATAGGTGAGGAACTCAGCACATGTGGCCTCAAACCAGAGGGCCCACATGAACAAGGGGCTCAGAGTCAGGAAGGCAGGAGTAGCCTCACAACACTGGGCCCATAGAATAAAAAAGTGAAGAATCCAGCAGTTGGAACCTCCCAGCAAGGGGCCCAGAGCACCGATGCTATGGGATCCAGGCCAGAGTGAACTCACATCACAGGGCCCATGTCATGAAACTGTAAGCAACCCAGCCTTTGGGACCTCAGAGCAGAAGGCCAACATCCCCATGGGGATGGGAACCTGACAGGAGTGTCCTGGCATCACTGGGGTCACATCAGAAAACGTGGGGAGCCCAGCAGTTAGGGCCCAATGACAGAGGGCCCTCATCACTGAGGGGAGGACACTCCCAGCAGGCTCCAACTGACACCAGAGGGCCAACGTCACCAAGGCGAGGAGTGCCAACCATGAAGGAATGACCTCACAGGAGACGGCCCACCACACAGAAGGGTGAGGAACCCAGCCAGTATCAGACTCTCACCAGAGGGCTCACATCTTTAAAGGGATGGGAACCAGGCAGGAGTGTCCTCACACCAGTGGGTCCACATGATCGAAAGTTGAGGAACCCAGCACATGTGGCCCCAAACCAGCGGACATGCATCACAAAGTGGCTGGGAGTGAGGCAGGCAGGAGGAGCCTCAAAACAGAGGGACCACAGAATAAAAAGTTGAGGAATCCAGCAGTTGGAACGTCCCAGCAGGTGGCCCAGAGCACTGACCATATAGGTTCCAGGCCGGAGTGAGCTCACATCAGACGGCCCACATCATGAAACTGTCAGCAACCCAGACGATGGGACCACAGAGCAGAAGGCCCACATCCCCATGGGGATGGGAACCTGACAGGAGTGCCCTGGCATCACTGGGCTCACATCAGAGAAGGTGGGGAGCCCAGCAGTTAGGGCCTGACGCTAGAGGGCACTCATCACCGAGGGGACGAGGATCCCAGCATGCTCTAACTGCCTCCAGAGAGCCGACGTCACCAAGTCGAGGTGTGCCAGCCATGCAGGAGTGACCTCACAGCAGAGGGTCCACCTCACAGAAGGATGAGGAACCCTGCCAGGATCAGACTCTCACCAGAGGGCTCACATCATTAAGGGGATGGGAACCAGGCAGGAGTGTCCTCACACCAGTGGGGCCACATCATCAAAAGTTGAGGAACCCAGCACATGTGGCCTCAAACAATTGGACACTCAGTTCCAAGGGGCTGGGAGTGAGGCAGGCAGGAGGAACCTCACAACAGAGGGCCCAAAGAATAAATAAGTTGAGGAATCCAGCAGTTGGAGCCTCCCAGCAGGCGACCAAGAGCACAGAGGCTATGGGATCCAGGCCGAAGTGAACTAACACCAGAGACCCCACATCATGAAAGTGAGCAACCCAGCCGTGGGGACCACAGAGCAGAAGGCCCACATCCCCATGGGGATGGGAACCTTGCAGGAGTGTCCTCGCACCACTGGGCGCACAACCGAAAATGTGGGGAGCCTAGCAGTTAGGGCCTCTCGCCAGAGGGCCCTCATCTCCGAGGGGAGGATGCTGTCAGCAGGCTCCAATTGCCACCAGAGGGCCGACGTTGCCAAGGCGAGGTGTGCCAGCCAGGCAGGAGTGACCTCACAGCAGAGGGCCCACCTCACAGAAGGGTGAGGAACCCAGCCAGGATCAGACTCTAACCACAGGGCCCACATCACCATGGGGATGGGAACCTGGCAGGAGTGTCCTCGCACCACAGGGCGCACATCAGAAAATGTGGGGAGCCCAGCAGTTAGGGCCTGACGCCAGAGGGCCCTCATCGCAGAAGGTAGGAGGCTCCCAGCAGGCTCCAACTGCCACCAGAGGGCCCACGTCTCCAAGGCGACCTGTGCCAGCCAGGCAGGAGTGACCACACAGAAGAGGGCCCACCTCACAGAAGGGTGAGGAACCCAGCCAGGATCAGACTCTCACCAGAGGGCCCACATCACCAAGGGGATGGGAACCAGGCAGGAGTGTCCCCACACCAGTGGGACAACATCATCGAAAGGTGAGGAACGCAGCACATGTGGCCTCAAACCAGAGGATACACATCACCAAGGGGCTGGGAGTGAGGCAGGCAGGAGGAGCCTCACAACAGAGGGCCCAAAGAATAAATTAGGTGAGGAATCCAGCAGTTGGAACCTCCCAGCCGGCAGCCCAGAGCACCGGCAATAGGGATCCTGGATGGAGTGAACTCACAGCAGAGGGCCCACATCATGGAACTGTGAGCAAGCCAGCCATTTTGACCTCAGAGCAGAAGGCGCACATCCCCATGGGGATGGGAACCTGGCAGGAGTGTCCTCGCTCACTTGGCGCACATCAGAAAATGTGGGGAGCCCAGCAGTTACGGCCTGACGCAAGAGGGCCCTCATCACCGAGGGGAGGAGGCTACCAGCAGGCTCCAACTGCCACCAGAGTGCCCACGTCGCCAAGGTGACATGTGCCAGACAGGCAGGAGTGACCTCACAGCAGAGGGCCCACCTCACAGAAGGTTCAGGAACCCAGCCAGGATCAGACTCTCACCAGAGGGCCCACATCACCAAGGTGATGGGAACCAGGCAGGAGTGTCCTCACAAGAGTGGGGCCACATCATCGAAAGGTGAGGAACCCAGCACATGTGGCCTCAAACCAGAGGACACACATCACCAAGGGGATGGGAGTGAGGCAGGCAGGAGGAGCCTAAAAACAGAGGGCCCAAAGAATAAGAAATGTGAGGAATCCAGCAGTTGGAACCTCCCAGCAGGCGGCTGAGAGCACAGAAGCTATGGGATCCAGGCAGGAGTGAACTCACACCAGAGAGCCCACATCATGAAACTGTGAGCAACCCAGGTGTTGGGACCTCAGAGCAGAAGGCCCACATCCCCATGGGGATGGGAAACTGACAGGAGTGTCCTGGCATCACTGGGCTCCCATCAGAAAACGTGGGAAGCCCAGCAGTTAGGGCCTGATGCCAGAGGGCCATCATCACCGAGGGGAGGAGATTCTTAGCACACACCAACGGCCACCACACGGCTGACGTCGCCAAGGCAATGGGTGCCAACCAGGAAGGATTGACCTCACAGCTAGGGCCTACCTCACAGAAGGGTGAGGAACACAGCCAGGATCAGACTCTCACCAGGGGGTCCACATAACCAAGTGGATGGGAACCAGACAGGAGTGTCCTCACACCAGTGGGGCCACATCATCAAAAGGTGAGGAACCCAGCAAAGGTGGCCACAATCCAGAGGACCCACATCACCAAGGGGCTGAGAGTGAGGTAGGGGTCTGGACGGGCAATTTTACCTCTGATTTCCCACCAGGAAGAGGATTTAACCAAAGGCTCAGCGTGCCGAGCCGGAACCAGATTAGGGCCTGAAGCAATCCTGCGGTTTTGCGGCCAGCTCACAAGAAAGCGAGTTGAAGAAAGGAGCTCAGGGGCACTGTAATTCACAAACGTACAGTGTGAATTACATTCACACTGTAATTAAGACACCTGTAATTCACAAACCTAATTCACAAACCTGCAGCTCAGGGGCACTGTAATTCACAAACCTGCAGAGTTCTAAATGACAGCTATCGTCCAAAAATATATTGAAGTAAGGCTGCCAAGAGGACTTGAAAGCGGGGCAGAATTGCAGGAAACTGATTTCAGGAGGTAGACGGGAATTGCATGAAAAGCATAGGAAAAGAGGCAGAACGTCCACAATGATGCACTTGGCCAAAAAGAGCCTATGCGTTTTTTTCAGAAAAAACGCATACGCCCTTTTTGGCCAACCAAGCAAGCTTGCAAAGGAAATCTGCACTACAATGAAGTCTCACTGCCCCCCGGTCAAAAGGGCCATCTGAAAAAAGTGTAAAATCCAGAAAGGCAGGACAGGCCATGGAGAACAGGGAACCTTGTTATGCTGATGGGCGGGACGTAAATTGCCAACAGCCACTCTGGAGAAGTGTATGGTGTTTCCTGAAACATCTAAAAAACAAAGCAACAGAGCCTAGGGAACTTCCACTTATGGTTTTATAGCTTAGAGAAATTAAAATCAAAAAGACACAGCCACCCCAAAGTTTGGGATGGCTCCGTTTACAAGAACCTCGTTTACGGTATAAGTTCAATATCGCAGAAAGTGAAAAATGGATAAAGAAGTTGTGGTACTTACGTACAATGCAATATCACTCAGCAATGAAATCTATGTCATCAGGCCCTTAGCAGCACAATGAGTGGATTCAGGTATGATGATTCTAACTGAAATAAGTCACACAGAAAAAGAAACATCATAAGATATCAGTAATACACGGAATGTAAACTTGGCTACACAGGAACTGAATTCCAGAACAGAACAGGGTCTCAAATTTAGAAAACCAACTTACGCTTGCTTAATGGGAAAGGTGAGTTGGGGTGCTGCATAAAACCAGAGATTGAAATGAGCACAGATAAAGTTCCTTAAGCCAAATATGGAATAGACAAGAGCTACTCCTTGCTCAACGAAATGGACTCAACACCCCATATTAAACGCCTAAGAATGTACCTGACTAGTAAGTATCTTAAAACCTATGGATGGCTATGTCTCCGAAAGAGAATGAAGCGTGTGTACAGGGGCATAAACGCAGCAGTGATAGGATTGGAGAGGTTCGGTGAGCAAACGAAGACCCTTTGAAGTCATATTGCATGGTACCCATTCCACGGGTTTCAACTACACAGGTTTAAGGTATTCTTTCTTCAGCTAAAACATGCATGTGGAACCTAGAGTATGATCAACCATGTGATCGGGAGACGTGTTCAAATATGTCTCAGTTTTCGTACCCTGGTACTCGGGTGCAACATTCCAGATGCTTTACTAACACTCTCCCGACTTGGAGAGTCAGTCCCTTTAACCTCCTGTTTGGCCCAGTTTGCAATTTCTGCGGAAGATGAACAGGAATAGCGAGAACCAATGAGAGACTAGCTGGAGGTGTCTGGACGGGCAAATTAAATCTCATTTCCCACCAGGAAGAGGAATTAACCAAAGGCTCAGCGTGCCGTGCCGGAACCAGATTAGGGCCTGAAGCCATCCTGCGGTGTTGCGGCCAGGTCACAAGAAAGCGAGTTGAAGAAAGGAGCTCAGGGGCACTGTAATTCACAAACCTGCAGAGTTATAAATGACAGCTATCGTCCAAAAATATACTGAAGTAAGGCTGCCAAGAGGACTTGAAAGAGGGGCAGAATTGCAGGAAACCGATTTCAGGAGGTAGACTGGAATTGCATTGAAAGCATAGGAAAAGAGGCAGAACGTCCACAATGATGCACTTGGCCAAAAAGGGCGTATGTGTTTTTTCCTGAATATATCCAGGAAAAAACGCATACGCCCTTTTTGGCCAACCAAGCAAACTTGCAAAGGAAATCTGCACTACAATGAACTCTCACTTCCCCGCGGTCAAAAGGGCCATCTGAAAAATGTGTAAAATCCAGAAAGGCAGGACAGGCCATGGAGAACAGGGAGCCTTGTTATGCTGATGGGCGGGATGTAAAATGCCAACAGACACTCGGGAGAAGTGTATGGTGTTTCCTGAAACATCTAAAAAACAAAGCAACAGAGCCTAGGGCACTGCCACTTATGGTCCTATAGCTTAGGGAAATTAAAATCAAAAAGACACAGCCACCCCAAAGTTTGGGATGCCTCTGTTTACAAGAACCTCATTTACCGTACAAGTTCAATATCACAGAAAGTGAAAAATGGATAAAGAACTTGTGGTACTTACGTACAATGCAGTATCATTCAGCAATGAAATCTATGTCATCAGGCCCGTAGCAGCATAATGAGTGGATTCACGTATGATGATTCTAACTGAAATAAGTCACACAGAAAAAGAAACATCATAAGATATCAGTAATACACGGAATGTAAACTTGGCTACACAGGAACTGAATTCCAAAACAGAACAGGGTCTCAAATTTAGAAAACCAACTTATGCTTGCTTAAGGGGAAAGGTGAGTTGGGGTGCTGCATAAAACCAGAGATTGAAATGAGCACAGATAAAGTTCCTTAAGCCAAATATGGAATAGACAAGAGCTACTCCTTGCTCAACGAAATGGACTCAACACCCCATATTAAACGCCTAAGAATGTACATGACTAGTAAGTATCTTAAAACCTATGGATTGCTATGTCTCCAAACGAGAATCAAGGGTGTGTACAGGGGCATAAACGCAGCAGTGATAGGATTGGAGAGGTTCGGTGAGCAAATGAAGACCCTTTGAAGTCATATTGCATGGTACCCATTACACGGGTCTCAACTCTCCAGGTTTAAGGTATTCTTCCTTCAGCAAAAACATGCATGTGGAACCCAGAGTATGATCAACCGTGTGAACGGGAGACGTGTTCAAATATGTCTCAGTTTTCCTCCCCTGGTACTCGGGTGCAACATTCCAGACGCTTTAGTAACACTCTCCCCACTTGGAGAGTCAGCGCCTTTAACCTTCTGTTTGGCCCAGTTTGCAATTTCTGCGGAAGATGAACAGGAATAGGGAGAACCAATGAGAGACTAGCTGGAGGTGTCTGGACGGGCAAATTTAACTCTCATTTCCCACCAGGAAGAGGAAATAACCAAAGGCTCAGCGTGCCGTGCCGGAACCAGATTAGGGCCTGAAGCCATCCTGTGGTGTGCGGCCAGATCACAAGAAAGCGAGTTGAAGAAAGAGCTCAGGGGCACTGTAATTCACAAACCTGCAGAGTTATAAATGACAGCTATCATCCAAAAATATACTGAAGTAAGGCTGCCAAGAGGACTTGAAAGCGGGGCAGAATTGCAGGAAACCGATTTCAGGAGGTAGACTGGAATTGCACTGAAAGCATAGGAAAAGAGGCAGAACGTCCACAATGATGCACTTGGCCAAAAAGGGCGTATGCGTTTTTTCCTGAATATATTCAGGAAAAAACGCATACGCCCTTTTTGGCCAACCAAGCAAACTTGCAAAGGAAATCTGCACTACAATGAAGTCTCACTTCCCCCCGGTCAAAAGGGCCATCTGAAAAAACTGTAAAATCCAGAAAGGCAGGACAGGCCATGGAGAACTGGGAGCCTTGTTATGCTGATGGGCGGGATGTAAATTGCCAACAGACACTCCGGAGAAGTGTATGGTGTTTCCTGAAACATCTAAAAAACAAAGCAACAGAGCCTAGGGCACTTCCACTTATGGTCCTGTAGCTTAGGGAAATTAATATCAAAAACACACAGCCACCCCAAAGTTTGGGACGCCTCTATTTACAAGAACCTCATTTACAGTACAAGTTCAACATCGCAGAAAGTGAAAATTGGATATAGAAGTTGTGGTATTTACTTACAAAGCAATATCACTCAGCAATGAAATCTATGTCATCAGGCCCTTAGCAGCACAATGAGTGGATTCAGGTATGATGATTCTAACTGAAATAAGTCTCACAGAAAAAGAAACATCATAAGATATCAGTAATGCACGGAATGTGAACTTGGCTACACAGGAACTGAATTACAGTACAGAACAGGGTCTCAAATTTAGAAAACCAACTTATGCTTGCTTAAGGGTAAAGGTGAGTTGGGGTGCTGCAAAAAACCAGAGATTGAAATGAGCACAGATAAAGTTCCTTAAGCCAAATATGGAATAGACAAGAGCTACTCCTTGCTCAACGAAATGGACTCAACACCCCATATTAAACGCCTAAGAATGTACATGACTAGTAAGTATCTTAAAACCTATGGATTACTATGTCTCCAAAAGAGAATCAAGCTTGTGTACAGGGGCATAAACGCAGCAGTGATAGGATTGGAGAGGTTCGGTGAGCAAATGAAGACCTTTTGAAATCATATTGCATGGTACCCATTACACGGGTCTCAACTCTCCAGGTTTAAGGTATTCTTCCTTCAGGTAAAACATGCATGTGGAACCCAGAGTATGATCAACCGTGTGAACGGGAGACGTGTTCAAATATGTCTCAGTTTTCCTCCCCTCGTAGTCGGGTGCAACATTCCAGACGCTTTACTAACACTCTCCCCACTTGGAGAGTCAGTCCCTTTAACCTCCTGTTTGTCCCAGTTTGCAATTTCTGCGGAAGATGAACAGGAATAGGGAGAACCAATGAGAGACTAGCTGGAGGAGTCTGGACGGGCAAATTTCGCTCTCATTTCCCACCAGGAAGAGGAAATAACCAAAGGCTCAGCATGCCGTGCCGGAACCAGATTAGGGCGTGAAGCCATCCTGCGGTGTTGCGGCCAGCTCACAAGAAAGCGAGTTGAAGAAAGGAGCTCAGGGGCACTGTAATTCACAAACCTGCAGAGTTATAAATGACAGCTATCGTCCAAAAATATACTGAAGTAAGGCTGCCAAGGGGACTTGAAAGCGGGGCAGAATTGCAGGAAACCGATTTCAGGAGGTAGACTGGAATTGCATTAATAGCATAGGAAAAGAGGCAGAACGTCCACAATGATGCACTTGGCCAAAAAGGGCGTATGCGTTTTTTCCTGAATACATGCAGGAAAAAACGCATACGCCCTTTTTGGCCAACCAAGCAAGCTTGCATAGGAAATCTGCACTACAATGAAGTCTCACTTCCCCCCGGTCAAAAGGGCCATCTGAAAAAAGTGTAAAATCCAGAAAGGCAGGACAGGCCATGGAGAACTGGGAGCCTTGTTATGCTGATGGGCGGGATGTAAATTGCCAACAGACACTCGGGAAAAGTGTATGGTGTTTCCTGAAACATCTAAAAAACAAAGCAACAGAGCCTAGGGGACTTCCACTTATGGTCCTATAGCTTAGGGAAATTAAAATGAAAAAGACACAGCCACCCCAAAGTTAGAAACGGCTTTGTTTACAAGAACCTCTTTTACCGTACAAGTTCAACATTGCAGAAAGTGAAAAATGGATAAAGAAGTTGTGGTATTTACTTACAAAGCAATATCACTCAGCAATGAAATCTATGTCATCAGGCCCTTAGCAGCACAATGAGTGGATTCAGGTATGATGATTCTAACTAAAATAAGTCACACAGAAAAATAAACATCATAAGTTATCACTAATACACGGAATGTAAACTTGCCTACACAGGAACTGAATTACAGAACAGAACAGGGTCTCAAATTTAGAAAACCAACTTATGCTTGCTTAAGGGTAAAGGTGAGTTGGGGTGCTGCAAAAAACCAGAGATTGAAATGAGCACAGATAAAGTTCCTTAAGCCAAATATGGAATAGACAAGAGCTACTCCTTGCTCAACGAAATGGACTCAACACCCCATATTAAACGCCTAAGAATGTACCTGACTAGTAAGTATCTTAAAACCTATGGATTGCTATGTCTCCAAAAGAGAATCAGCGTGTGTACAGGGGCATAAACGCAGCAGTGATAGGATTGGAGAGGTTCGGTGAGCAAATGAAGACCCTTTGAAGTCATATTGCATGGTACCCATTCCACGGGTTTCAACTACCCAGGTTTAAGGTATTCTTCCTTCAGCTAAAACATGCATGTGGAACCTAGAGTATGATCAACCATGTGATCGGGAGACGTGTTCAAATATGTCTCAGTTTTCGTACCCTGGTACTCGGGTGCAACATTCCAGACGCTTTAATAACACTCTCCCCACTTGGAGAGTCAGTCCCTTTAACCTCCTGTTTGGCTCAGTTTGCAATTTCTGCGGAAGCTGAACAGGAATAGCGAGAACCAATGAGAGACTAGCTGGAGGTGTCTGGACGGGCAAATTTAACTCTCATTTCCCACCAGGAAGAGGAATTAACCAAAGGCTCAGCGTGCCGTGCCGGAACCAGATTAGGGCCTGAAGCCATCATGCGGTGTTGCGGCCAGCTCACAAGAAAGCGAGTTGAAGAAAGGAGCTCAGGGGCACTGTAATTCACAAACCTGCAGAGTTATAAATGACAGCTATCGTCCAAAAATATACTGAAGTAAGGCTGCCAAGAGGACTTGAAAGCGGGGCAGAATTGCAGGAAACCGATTTCAGGAGGTACACTGGAATTGCATTCAAAGCATACGAAAAGAGGCAGAACGTCCACAATGATGCACTTGGCCAAAAAGGGCGTATGCGTTTTTTCCTGAATATATTCAGGAAAAAACGCATACGCACTTTTTGGCCAACCAAGCAAGCTTGCAAAGGAAATCTGCACTACAATGAAGTCTCACTTCCCCCCGGTCAAAAGGGTCATCTGAAAAAAGTGTAAAATCCAGAAAGGCAGGACAGGCCATGGAGAACTGGGAGCCTTGTTATGCTGATGGGCGGGATGTAAATTGCCAACAGACACTAGGGAGAAGTGTATGGTGTTTCCTGAAACATCTAAAAAACAAAGCAACAGAGCCTAGGGAACTTCCACTTATGGTCCTATAGCTTAGGGAAATTAAAATCAAAAAGACACAGCCACCCCAATGTTTGGGACGCCCTGTTTACAAGAACCTCGTTTACAGTACAAGTTCAACATCGCAGAAAGGGAAAAATGGATAAAGAAGTTATGGTATTTACTTACAAAGCAATATCACTCAGCAATGAAATCTATGTCATCAGGCCCTTAGCAGCACAATGAGTGGATTCATGTATGATGATTCTAACTGAAATAAGTCACACAGAAAAAGAAACATCATAAGATATCACTAATACACGGAATGTAAACTTGGCTACACAGGAACTCAATTACAGAACAGAACAGGGTCTCAAATTTAGAAAACCAACTTATGCTTGCTTAAGGGGAAAGGTGAGTTGGGGTGCTGCATAAAACCAGAGATCGAAATGAGCACAGATAAAGTTCCTTAAGCCAAATATGGAATAGACAAGAGCTACTCCTTGCTCAACGAAATGGACTCAACAACCCATATGAAACGCCTAAGAATGTACCTGACTAGTAAGTATCTTAAAACCTATGGATTGCTATGTCTCCAAAAGAGAATCAAGCTTGTGTACAGGGGCATAAACGCAGCAGTGATAGGATTGGAGAGGTTCGGTGAGCAAATGAATACCTTTTGAAGTCATATTGCATGGTACCCATTACACGGGTCTCAACTCTCCAGGTTTAAGGTATTCTTCCTTCAGCTAAAACATGCATGTGGAACCCAGAGTATGATCAACCGTGTGAACGGGAGACGTGTTCAAATATGTCTCAGTTTTCCTCCCCTGGTACTCGGGTGCAACATTCCAGATGCTTTACTAACACTCTCCCCACTTGGAGAGTCAGCGCCTTTAACCTCCTGTTTGGCGCAGTTTGCAATTTCTGCGGAAGATGAACAGGAATAGCGAGAACCAATGAGAGACTGGCTGGAGGTGTCTGGACGGGCAAATTTAACTCTCAATTCCCACCAGGAAGAGGAAATAACCAAAGGCTCAGCGTGCCGTGCCGGAACCAGATTAGGGCCTGAAGCCATCCTGCGGTGTTGCGGCCAGCTCACAAGAAAGCGAGTTGAAGAAAGTAGCTCAGGGGCACTGTAATTCACAAACCTGCAGAGTTATAAATGACAGCTATCGTCCAAAATTATACTGAAGTAAGGCTGCCAAGGGTACTTGAAAGTGGGGCAGAATTGCAGGAAACCGATTTCAGGAGGTAGACTGGAATTGCATTGAAAGCATAGGAAAAGATGCAGAACGTCCACAATGATGCACTTGGCTAAAAAGGGCGTATGCGTTTTTTCCTGAATATATTCAGGAAAAAACGCATATGCCATTTTTGGCCAAGCAAGCAAACTTGCAAAGGAAATCTGCACTACAATGAAGTCTCACTTCCCCCCGGTCAAAAGGGCCATCTGAAAAAAGTGTAAAATCCAGAAAGGCAGGACAGGCCATGGAGAACTGGGAGCCTTGTTATGCTGATGGGCGGGATGTAAATTGCCAACAGACACTCGGGAGAAGTGTATGGTGTTTCCTGAAACATCTAAAAAACAAAGCAACAGAGCCTAGGGCACTTCCACTTATGGTCCTGTAGCTTAGAGAAATTAATATCAAAAACACACAGCCACCCCAAAGTTTGGGACGCCTCTATTTACAAGAACCTCATTTACAGTACAAGTTCAACATCGCAGAAAGTGAAAATTGGATATAGAAGTTGTGGTATTTACTTACAAAGCAATATCACTCAGCAATGAAATCTATGTCATCAGGCCCTTAGCAGCACAATGAGTGGATTCAGGTATGATGATTCTAACTGAAATAAGTCTCACAGAAAAAGAAACATCATAAGATATCAGTAATGCACGGAATGTGAACTTGGCTACACAGGAACTGAATTACAGTACAGAACAGGGTCTCAAATTTAGAAAACCAACTTATGCTTGCTTAAGGGTAAAGGTGAGTTGGGGTGCTGCAAAAAACCAGAGATTGAAATGAGCACAGATAAAGTTCCTTAAGCCAAATATGGAATAGACAAGAGCTACTCCTTGCTCAACGAAATGGACTCAACACCCCATATTAAACGCCTAAGAATGTACATGACTAGTAAGTATCTTAAAACCTATGGATTACTATGTCTCCAAAAGAGAATCAAGCTTGTGTACAGGGGCATAAACGCAGCAGTGATAGGATTGGAGAGGTTCGGTGAGCAAATGAAGACCTTTTGAAATCATATTGCATGGTACCCATTACACGGGTCTCAACTCTCCAGGTTTAAGGTATTCTTCCTTCAGGTAAAACATGCATGTGGAACCCAGAGTATGATCAACCGTGTGAACGGGAGACGTGTTCAAATATGTCTCAGTTTTCCTCCCCTCGTAGTCGGGTGCAACATTCCAGACGCTTTACTAACACTCTCCCCACTTGGAGAGTCAGTCCCTTTAACCTCCTGTTTGTCCCAGTTTGCAATTTCTGCGGAAGATGAACAGGAATAGGGAGAACCAATGAGAGACTAGCTGGAGGAGTCTGGACGGGCAAATTTCGCTCTCATTTCCCACCAGGAAGAGGAAATAACCAAAGGCTCAGCATGCCGTGCCGGAACCAGATTAGGGCGTGAAGCCATCCTGCGGTGTTGCGGCCAGCTCACAAGAAAGCGAGTTGAAGAAAGGAGCTCAGGGGCACTGTAATTCACAAACCTGCAGAGTTATAAATGACAGCTATCGTCCAAAAATATACTGAAGTAAGGCTGCCAAGGGGACTTGAAAGCGGGGCAGAATTGCAGGAAACCGATTTCAGGAGGTAGACTGGAATTGCATTAATAGCATAGGAAAAGAGGCAGAACGTCCACAATGATGCACTTGGCCAAAAAGGGCGTATGCGTTTTTTCCTGAATACATGCAGGAAAAAACGCATACGCCCTTTTTGGCCAACCAAGCAAGCTTGCATAGGAAATCTGCACTACAATGAAGTCTCACTTCCCCCCGGTCAAAAGGGCCATCTGAAAAAAGTGTAAAATCCAGAAAGGCAGGACAGGCCATGGAGAACTGGGAGCCTTGTTATGCTGATGGGCGGGATGTAAATTGCCAACAGACACTCGGGAAAAGTGTATGGTGTTTCCTGAAACATCTAAAAAACAAAGCAACAGAGCCTAGGGGACTTCCACTTATGGTCCTATAGCTTAGGGAAATTAAAATGAAAAAGACACAGCCACCCCAAAGTTAGAAACGGCTTTGTTTACAAGAACCTCTTTTACCGTACAAGTTCAACATTGCAGAAAGTGAAAAATGGATAAAGAAGTTGTGGTATTTACTTACAAAGCAATATCACTCAGCAATGAAATCTATGTCATCAGGCCCTTAGCAGCACAATGAGTGGATTCAGGTATGATGATTCTAACTAAAATAAGTCACACAGAAAAATAAACATCATAAGTTATCACTAATACACGGAATGTAAACTTGCCTACACAGGAACTGAATTACAGAACAGAACAGGGTCTCAAATTTAGAAAACCAACTTATGCTTGCTTAAGGGTAAAGGTGAGTTGGGGTGCTGCAAAAAACCAGAGATTGAAATGAGCACAGATAAAGTTCCTTAAGCCAAATATGGAATAGACAAGAGCTACTCCTTGCTCAACGAAATGGACTCAACACCCCATATTAAACGCCTAAGAATGTACCTGACTAGTAAGTATCTTAAAACCTATGGATTGCTATGTCTCCAAAAGAGAATCAGCGTGTGTACAGGGGCATAAACGCAGCAGTGATAGGATTGGAGAGGTTCGGTGAGCAAATGAAGACCCTTTGAAGTCATATTGCATGGTACCCATTCCACGGGTTTCAACTACCCAGGTTTAAGGTATTCTTCCTTCAGCTAAAACATGCATGTGGAACCTAGAGTATGATCAACCATGTGATCGGGAGACGTGTTCAAATATGTCTCAGTTTTCGTACCCTGGTACTCGGGTGCAACATTCCAGACGCTTTAATAACACTCTCCCCACTTGGAGAGTCAGTCCCTTTAACCTCCTGTTTGGCTCAGTTTGCAATTTCTGCGGAAGCTGAACAGGAATAGCGAGAACCAATGAGAGACTAGCTGGAGGTGTCTGGACGGGCAAATTTAACTCTCATTTCCCACCAGGAAGAGGAATTAACCAAAGGCTCAGCGTGCCGTGCCGGAACCAGATTAGGGCCTGAAGCCATCATGCGGTGTTGCGGCCAGCTCACAAGAAAGCGAGTTGAAGAAAGGAGCTCAGGGGCACTGTAATTCACAAACCTGCAGAGTTATAAATGACAGCTATCGTCCAAAAATATACTGAAGTAAGGCTGCCAAGAGGACTTGAAAGCGGGGCAGAATTGCAGGAAACCGATTTCAGGAGGTACACTGGAATTGCATTCAAAGCATACGAAAAGAGGCAGAACGTCCACAATGATGCACTTGGCCAAAAAGGGCGTATGCGTTTTTTCCTGAATATATTCAGGAAAAAACGCATACACACTTTTTGGCCAACCAAGCAAGCTTGCAAAGGAAATCTGCACTACAATGAAGTCTCACTTCCCCCCGGTCAAAAGGGTCATCTGAAAAAAGTGTAAAATCCAGAAAGGCAGGACAGGCCATGGAGAACTGGGAGCCTTGTTATGCTGATGGGCGGGATGTAAATTGCCAACAGACACTAGGGAGAAGTGTATGGTGTTTCCTGAAACATCTAAAAAACAAAGCAACAGAGCCTAGGGAACTTCCACTTATGGTCCTATAGCTTAGGGAAATTAAAATCAAAAAGACACAGCCACCCCAATGTTTGGGACGCCCTGTTTACAAGAACCTCGTTTACAGTACAAGTTCAACATCGCAGAAAGGGAAAAATGGATAAAGAAGTTATGGTATTTACTTACAAAGCAATATCACTCAGCAATGAAATCTATGTCATCAGGCCCTTAGCAGCACAATGAGTGGATTCATGTATGATGATTCTAACTGAAATAAGTCACACAGAAAAAGAAACATCATAAGATATCACTAATACACGGAATGTAAACTTGGCTACACAGGAACTCAATTACAGAACAGAACAGGGTCTCAAATTTAGAAAACCAACTTATGCTTGCTTAAGGGGAAAGGTGAGTTGGGGTGCTGCATAAAACCAGAGATCGAAATGAGCACAGATAAAGTTCCTTAAGCCAAATATGGAATAGACAAGAGCTACTCCTTGCTCAACGAAATGGACTCAACAACCCATATGAAACGCCTAAGAATGTACCTGACTAGTAAGTATCTTAAAACCTATGGATTGCTATGTCTCCAAAAGAGAATCAAGCTTGTGTACAGGGGCATAAACGCAGCAGTGATAGGATTGGAGAGGTTCGGTGAGCAAATGAATACCTTTTGAAGTCATATTGCATGGTACCCATTACACGGGTCTCAACTCTCCAGGTTTAAGGTATTCTTCCTTCAGCTAAAACATGCATGTGGAACCCAGAGTATGATCAACCGTGTGAACGGGAGACGTGTTCAAATATGTCTCAGTTTTCCTCCCCTGGTACTCGGGTGCAACATTCCAGATGCTTTACTAACACTCTCCCCACTTGGAGAGTCAGCGCCTTTAACCTCCTGTTTGGCGCAGTTTGCAATTTCTGCGGAAGATGAACAGGAATAGCGAGAACCAATGAGAGACTGGCTGGAGGTGTCTGGACGGGCAAATTTAACTCTCAATTCCCACCAGGAAGAGGAAATAACCAAAGGCTCAGCGTGCCGTGCCGGAACCAGATTAGGGCCTGAAGCCATCCTGCGGTGTTGCGGCCAGCTCACAAGAAAGCGAGTTGAAGAAAGTAGCTCAGGGGCACTGTAATTCACAAACCTGCAGAGTTATAAATGACAGCTATCGTCCAAAATTATACTGAAGTAAGGCTGCCAAGGGTACTTGAAAGTGGGGCAGAATTGCAGGAAACCGATTTCAGGAGGTAGACTGGAATTGCATTGAAAGCATAGGAAAAGAGGCAGAACGTCCACAATGATGCACTTGGCCAAAAAGGGCGTTTGCGTTTTTTCCTGAATATATTCAGGAAAAAACGCATACGCCCTTTTTGGCCAACCAAGCAAACTTGCAAAGAAATCTGCACTACAATGAAGTCTCACTTCCCCCCGGGCAAAAGGGCCATCTGAAAAAAGTGTAAAATCCAGAAAGGCAGGACAGGCCATGGAGAACTGGGAGCCTTGTTATGCTGATGGGCGGGATGTAAATTGCCAACAGACACTCGGGAGAAGTGTATGGTGTTTCCTGAAACATCTAAAAAACAAAGCAACAGAGCCTAGGGCACTTCCACTTATGGTCCTATAGCTTAGGGAAATTAAAATCAGAAAGACACAGCCACCCCAAAGTTTGGGACGCCTCTGTTTACAAGAACCTCCTTTACCTTACAAGTTCAACATCGCAGAAAGTGAAAAATGGATAAAGAAGTTGTGGTATTTACTTACAAAGCAATATCACTCAGCAATGAAATCTATGTCATCAGGCCCTTAGCAGCACAATGAGTGGATTCAGGTATGATGATTCTAACTGAAATAAGTCACACAGAAAAAGAAACATCATAAGATATCAGTAATACACGGAATGTAAACTTGGCTACACAGGAACTGAATTACAGAACAGAACAGGGTCTCAAATTTAGAAAACCAACTTATGCTTGCTTAAGGGTAAAGGTGAGTTGGGGTGCTGCATAAAACCAGAGATTGAAATGAGCACAGATAAAGTTCCTTAAGCCAAATATGGAATAGACAAGAGCTACTCCTTGCTCAACGAAATGGACTCAACACCGCATATTAAACGCCTAAGAATGTACCTGACTACTCAGTATCTTAAAACCTATGGATTGCTATGTCTCCGAAAGAGAATCAAGCATGTGTACAGGGACATAAATGCAGCAGTGATAGGATTGGAGAGGTTCGGTGAGCAAATGAAGACCCTTTGAAGTCATATTGCATGGTACCCATTCCACGGGTTTCAACTACCCAGGTTTAAGGTATTCTTCCTTCAGCTAAAACATACATGTGGAACCTAGAGTATGATCAACCGTGTGATCGGGAGACGTGTTCAAATATGTCTCAGTTTTCCTCCCCTGGTACTCGGGTGCAACATTCCAGACGCTTTACTAACACTCTCCCCACTTGGAGAGTCAGTCCCTTTAACCTCCTATTTGGCCCAGTTTGCAATTTCTGCAGAAGATGAACAGGAATAGGGAGAACCAATGAGAGACTAGCTGGAGGTGTCTGGACGGGCAAATTTAACTCTCATTTCCCACCAGGAAGAGGAATTAACCAAAGGTTCAGCGTGCCGTGCTGGAACCAGATAAGGGCCTGAAGCCGTCCTGCGGTGCTGCGGCCAGGTCACAAGAAAGCGAGTTGAAGAAAGGAGCTCAGGGGCACTGTAATTCACAAACCTGCATAGTTATAAATGACAGCTATCGTCCAAAAATATACTGAAGTAAGGCTGCCAAGAGGACTTGAAAGCGGGGCAGAATTGCAGGAAACCGATTTTAGGAGGTAGACTGGAATTGCATTGAAAGCATAGGAAAAGAGGCAGAACGTCCACAATGATGCACTTGGCCAAAAAGGGCGTATGCGTTTTTTCCTGAATATATTCAGGAAAAAACGCATACGCCCTTTTTGGCCAACCAAGCAAGCTTGCAAAGGAAATCTGCACTACAATGAAGTCTCACTTCCCCCCGGTCAAAAGGGCCATCTGAAAAAAGTGTAAAATCCAGAAAGGCAGGACAGGCCATGGAGACCTGGGAGCCTTCTTATGCTGATGGGCGGGATGTAAATTGCCAACAGACACTCGGGAGAAGTGTATGGTGTTTCCTGAAACATCTAAAAAACAAAGCAACAGAGCCTAGGGCACTTCCACTTATGGTCCTATAGCTTAGGGAAATTAAAATCAAAAAGACACAGCCACCCCAAAGTTTGGGACGCCTCTGTTTACCAGAACCTCGTTTACAGTACAAGTTCAACATCGCAGAAAGTGAAAAATGGATAAAGAAGTTGTGGTATTTACTTACAAAGCAATATCACTCAGCAATGAAATCTATGTCATCAGGCCCGTAACAGCATAATGAGTGGATTCAGGTATGATGATTCTAAATGAAATAAGTCACACAGAAAAAGAAACATCATAAGATATCAGTAATACACGGAATGTAAACTTGGCTACACAGGAACTGAATTCCAGAACAGAACAGGGTCTCAAATTTAGAAAACCAACGTATGCTTGCTTAAGGGTAAAGGTGAGTTGGGGTGCTGCATAAAACCAGAGATTGAAATGAGCACAGATAAAGTTCCTTAAGCCAAATATGGAGTAGAGAAGAGCTACTCCTTGCTCAACGAAATGGACTCAACACCGCATATTAAACGCCTAAGAATGTACCTGACTAGTAAGTATCTTAAAACTGATGGATTGCTATGTCTCTGAAAGAGAATCAACCATGTGTACAGGGGCATAAACGCAGCAGTGATAGGATTGGAGAGGTTCGGTGAGCAAATGAAGACCCTTTGAAGTCATATTGCATGGTACCCATTCCACGGGTTTCAACTACCCAGGTTTAAGGTATTCTTCCTTCAGCTAAAACATGCATGTGGAACCTAGAGTATGATCAACCGTGTGATCGGGAGACGTGTTCAAATATGTCTCAGTTTTCGTACCCTGGTACTCGGGTGCAACATTCCAGACGCTTTACTAACACTCTCCCCACTTGGAGGGTCAGCGCCTTTAAACTCCTGTTTGACCCAGTTTGCAATTTCTGCGGAAGATGAACAGGAATAGCGAGAACCAATGAGAGACTAGCTGGAGGTGTCTGGACGGGCAAATTTAACTCTCATTTCCCACCAGGAAGAGGAATTAACCAAAGGCTCAGCGTGCCGTGCCGGAACCAGATTAGGGCCTGAAGCCATCCTGCGGTGTTGCGGCCAGCTCACAAGAAAGCGAGTTGAAGAAAGGAGCTCAGGGGCACTGTAATTCACAAACCTGCAGAGTTATAAATGACAGCTATCGTCCAAAAATATACTGAAGTAAGGCTGCCAAGAGGACTTGAAAGCGGGGCAGAATTGCAGGAAACCGATTTCAGGAGGTAGACTGGAATTGCATTGAAAGCATAGGAAAAGAGGCAGAACGTCCACAATGATGCACTTGGCCAAAAAGGGCGTATGCGTTTTTTCCTGAATATATTCAGGAAAAAACGCATACGCACTTTTTGGCCAACGAAGCAAACTTGCAAAGGAAATCTGCACTACAATGAAGTCTCACTTCCCCCCGGTCAAAAGGGCCATCTGAAAAAAGTGTAAAATCCAGAAAGGCAGGACAGGCCATGGAGAACTGGGAGCCTTGTTATGCTGATGGGCGGGATGTAAATTGCCAACAGACACTGGGGAGAAGTGTATGGTGTTTCCTGAAACATCTAAAAAACAAAGCAACTGAGCCTAGGGCACTTCCACTTATGGTCCTATAGCTTAGGGAAATTAAAATCAAAAAGACACAGCCACCCCAAAGTTTGGGACGCCTCTGTTTACAAGAACCTCGTTTACCGTACAAGTTCAATATCACAGAAAGTGAAAAATGGATAAAGAACTTGTGGTACTTACGTATAATGCAGTATCACTCAGCAATGAAATCTATGTCATCAGGCCCTTAGCAGCATAATCAGTGGATTCAGGTACGATGATTCTAACTGAAACAAGTCACATAGAAAAACAAACATCATAAGATATCACGAATACATGGAATGTAAACTTGGCTACACAGGAACTGAATTCCAAAACAGAACAGGGTCTCAAATTTAGAAAACCAACTTATGCTTGCTTAAGGGTAAAGGTGAGTTGGGGTGCTGCATAAAACCAGAGATTGAAATGAGCACAGATAAAGTTCCTTAAGCCAAATATGGAGTAGACAAGAGCTACTCCTTGCTCAACGAAATGGACTCAACACCGCATATTAAACGCCTAAGAATGTACCTGACTAGTAAGTATCTTAAAACCTATGGATTGCTATGTCTCCGAAAGAGAATCAAGCATGTGTACAGGGGCATAAACGCAGCAGTGATAGGATTGGAGAGGTTCGGTGAGCAAATGAAGACCCTTTGAAGTCATATTGCATGGTACCCATTCCACGGGTTTCAACTACCCAGGTTTAAGGTATTCTTCCTTCAGCTAAAACATGCATGTGGAATCTAGAGTATGATCAACCATGTGATCGGGAGACGTGTTCAAATATGTCTCAGTTTTCGTACCCTGGTACTCGAGTGCAACATTCCAGACGCTTTACTAACACTCTCCCGACTTGGAGAGTCAGTCCCTTTAACCTCCTGTTTGGCCCCGTTTGCAATTTCTGCGGAGGATGAACAGGAATAGCGAGAACCAATGAGAGACTAGCTGGAGGTGTCTGGACGGGCAAATTTAACTCTCATTTCCCACCACGAAGAGGAATTAACCAAAGGCTCAGTGTGCCGTGCCGGAACCAGATTAGGGCCTGAAGCCATCCTGCGGTGTTGCGGCCAGGTCACAAGAAAGCGAGTTGAAGAAAGGAGCTCAGGGGCACTGTAATTCACAAACCTGCAGAGTTATAAATGACAGCTATCGTCCAAAAATATACTGAAGTAAGGCTGCCAAGAGGACTTGAAAGCGGGGCAGAATTGCAGGAAACCGATTTCAGGAGGTAGACTGGAATTGCATTGAAAGCATAGGAAAAGAGGCAGAACGTCCACAATGATGCACTTGGCCAAAAAGGGCATATGCGTTTTTTCCTGAATATATTCAAGAAAAAAGGCATACGCACTTTTTGGCCAACCAAGCAAGCTTGCAAATGAAATCTGCACTACAATGAAGTCTCACTTCCCCCCGGTCAAAAGGGCCATCTGAAAAAAGTGTAAAATCCAGAAAGGCAGGACAGGCCATGGAGAACTGGGAGCCCTGTTATGCTGATGGGCGGGATGTAAATTGCCAACAGACACTCGGGAGAAGTGTATGGTGTTTCCTGAAACATCTAAAAAACAAAGCAACAGAGCCTAGGGCACTTCCACTTATGGTCCTATAGCTTAGGGAAATTAAAATCAAAAACACACAGCCACCCCAACGTTTGGGACGCCTCTGTTTACAAGAACCTCGTTTACCGTACAAGTTCAATATCACAGAAAGTGAAAAATGGATAAAGAAGTTGTGGTACTTACGTACAATGCAGTATCACTCAGCAATGAAATCTATGTCATCAGGGCCATAGCAGCATAATGAGTGGATTCAGGTACGATGATTCTAACTGAAATAAGTCACACAGAAAAAGAAACATCATAAGATATAAGTAATACACGGAATGTAAACTTGGCTACACAGGAACTGAATTACAGAACAGAACAGGGTCTCAAATTTAGAAAACCAACTTATGCTTGCTTAAGGGTAAAGGTGAGTTGGGGTGCTGCATAAAACCAGAGATTGAAATGAGCACAGATAAAGTTCCTTAAGCCAAATATGGAGTAGACAAGAGCTACTCCATGCTCAACGAAATGGACTCAACACCGCATATTAAACGCCTAAGAATGTACCTGACTAGTAAGTATCTTAAAACCTATGGATTGCTATGTCTCCGAAAGAGAATCAAGCATGTGTACAGGGGCATAAACGCAGCAGTGATAGGATTGGAGAGGTTCGGTGAGCAAATGAAGACCCTTTGAAGTCATATTGCATGGTACCCATTACACGGGTCTCAACTCTCCAGGATTAAGGTATTCTTGTTTCAGTTAAAACATGCATGTGGAACCTAGAGTATGATCAACCATGTGATCGGGAGACGTGTTCAAATATGTCTCAGTTTTCGTACGCTGGTACTTGGGTGCAACATTCCAGACGCTTTACTAACACGCTCCCGACTTGGAGAGTCAGTCCCTTTAACCTCCTGTTTGGCCCAGTTTGCAATTTCTGCGGAAGATGAACAGGAATAGCGAGAACCAATGAGAGACTAGCTGGAGGTGTCTGGACGGGCAAATTTAACTCTCATTTCCCACCAGGAAGAGGAATTAACCAAAGGCTCAGCGTGCCGTGCCGGAACCAGATTAGGGCCTGAAGCCATCCGGCGGTGTTTCGGCCAGCTCAAAAGAAAGCGAGTTGAAGAAAGGAGCTCAGGGGCACTGTAATTCACAAACCTGCAGAGTTATAAATGACAGCTATCGTCCAAAAATATACTGAAGTAAGGCTGCCAAGAGGACTTGAAAGCGGGGCAGAATTGCAGGAAACCGATTTCAGGAGGTAGACTGGAATTGCATTGAAATCATAGGAAAAGAGGCAGAACGTCCACAATGATGCACTTGGCCAAAAAGGGCGTATGCGTTTTTTCCTGAATATATTCAGGAAAAAACGCATACGCCCTTTTTGGCCAACCAAGCAAGCTTGCAAAGGAAATCTGCACTACAATGAAGTCTCATTTCCCCCCGGTCAAAAGGGCCATCTGAAAAAAGTGTAAAATCCAGAAAGGCAGGACAGGCCATGGAGAACTGGGAGCCTTGTTATGCCGATGGGCGGGATGTATATTGCCAACAGACACTCGGGAGAAGTGTATGGTGTTTCCTGAAACATCTAAAAAACAAAGCAACAGAGCCTAGGGCACTTCCACTTATGGTCCTATAGCTTAAGGAAATTAAAATCAAAAAGACACAGCCACCCCAAAGTTTGGGACGCCTCTGTTTACAAGAACCTCGTTTACCGTACAAGTTCAATATCACAGAAAGTGAAAAATGGATAAAGAACTTGTGGTACTTACGTACAATGCAGTATCACTCAGCAATGAAATCTATGTCATCAGGCCCTTAGCAGCATAATGAGTGGATTCAGGTACGATGATTCTAACTGAAATAAGTCACACAGAAAAAGAAACATCATAAGATATCACTAATACACGGAATGTAAACTTGGCAACACAGGAACAGAATTCCAAAACAGAACAGGGTCTCAAATTTAGAAAACCAACTTATGCTTGCTTAAGGGGAAAGGTGAGTTGGGGTGCTGCATAAAACCAGAGATTGAAATGAGCACAGATAAAGTTCCTTAAGCCAAATATGGAATAGACAAGAGCTACTCCTTGCTCAACGAAATGGACTCAACACCCCATATTAAATGCCTAAGAATGTACCTGACTAGTAAGTATCTTAAAACCTATGGATTGCTATGTCTCCAAAAGAGAATCAAGCATGTGTACAGGGGCACAAACGCAGCAGTGATAGGATTGGAGAGGTTCGGTGAGCAAATGAAGACCCTTTGAAGTCATATTGCATGGTACCCATTCCACGGGTCTCAACTCTCCAGGTTTAAGGTATTCTTCTTTCAGGTAAAACATGCATGTGGAACCCAGAGTATGATCAACCGTGTGATCGGGAGACGTGTTCAAATATGTCTCAGTTTTCCTCCCCTGGTACTCGGGTGCAACATTCCAGACGCTTTACTAACACTCTCCGCACTTGGGGGGTCAGCGCCTTTAACCTCCTGTTTGGCCCAGTTTGCAATTTCTGCGGAAGATGAACAGGAATAGGGAGAACCAATGAGAGACTAGCTGGAGGTGTCTGGACGGGCAAATTTAACTCTCATTTCCCACCAGGAAGAGGAAATAACCAAAGGCTCAGCGTGCCGTGCCGGAACCAGATTAGGGCCTGAAGCCATCCTGCCTTGTTTCGGCCAGCTCAAAAGAAAGCGAGTTGAAGAAAGGAGCTCAGGGGCACTGTAATTCACAAACCTGCAGAGTTATAAATGACAGCTATCGTCCAAAAATATATTGAAGTAAGGCTGCCAAGAGGACTTGAAAGCGGGGCAGAATTGCAGGAAACCGATTTCAGGAGGTAGACTGGAATTGCATTGAAAGCATAGGAAAAGAGGCAGAACGTCCACAATGATGCACTTGGCCAAAAAGGGCGTATGCGTTTTTTCCTGAATATATTCAGGAAAAAACGCATACGCCCTTTTTGGCCAACCAAGCAAGCTTGCAAAGGAAATCTGCAGTACAAATGAAGTCTCACTTCCCCCCGGTCAAAATGGCCATCTGAAAAAAGTGTAAAATCCAGAAAGGCAGGACAGGCCATGGAGAACTGGGAGCCTTGTTATGCTGATGGGCGGGATGTATATTGCCAACAGACACTCGGGAGAATTGTATGGTGTTTCCTGAAACATCTAAAAAACAAAGCAACAGAGCCTAGGGCACTTCCACTTATGGTCCTATAGCTTAAGGAAATTAAAATCAAAAAGACACAGGCACCCCAAGTTTGGGACGCCTCTGTTTACAAGAACCTCGTTTACCGTACAAGTTCAATATCACAGAAAGTGAAAAATGGATAAAGAACTTGTGGTACTTACGTACAATACAGTATCACTCAGCAATGAAATCTATGTCATCAGGCCCTTAGCAGCATAATGAGTGGATTCAGGTACGATGATTCTAACTGAAATAAGTCACACAGAAAAAGAAACATCATAAGATATCACTAATACACGGAATGTAAACTTGGCAACACAGGAACTGAATTCCAAAACAGAACAGGGTCTGAAATTTAGAAAACCAACTTATGCTTGCTTAAGGGGAAAGGTGAGTTGGGGTGCTGCATAAAACCAGAGATTGAAATGAGCACAGATAAAGTTCCTTAAGCCAAATATGGAATAGACAAGAGCTACTCCATGCTCAACGAAATGGACTCAACACCGCATATTAAACGCCTAAGAATGTACCTGACTAGTAAGTATCTTAAAACCTATGGATTGCTATGTCTCCAAAAGAGAATCAAGCATGTGTACAGGGGCACAAACGCAGCAGTGATAGGATTGGAGAGGTTCGGTGAGCAAATGAAGACCCTTTGAAGTCATATTGCATGGTACCCATTCCACGGGTCTCAACTCTCCAGGTTTAAGGTATTCTTCTTTCAGCTAAAACATGCATGTGGAACCCAGAGTATGATCAACCGTGTGATCGGGAGACGTGTTCAAATATGTCTCAGTTTTCCTCCCCTGGTACTCGGGTGCAACATTCCAGACGCTTTACTAACACTCTCCGCACTTGGGGGGTCAGCGCCTTTAACCTCCTGTTTGGCCCAGTTTGCAATTTCTGCGGAAGATGAACAGGAATAGGGAGAACCAATGAGAGACTAGCTGGAGGTGTCTGGACGGGCAAATTTAACTCTCATTTCCCACCAGGAAGAGGAAATAACCAAAGGCTCAGCGTGCCGTGCCGGAACCAGATTAGGGCCTGAAGCCATGCTGCGGTGTTGCGGCCAGCTCAAAAGAAAGCGAGTTGAAGAAAGGAGCTCAGGGGCACTGTAATTCACAAACCTGCAGAGTTATAAATGACAGCTATCGTCCAAAAATATACTGAAGTAAGGCTGCCAAGAGGACTTGAAAGCGGGGCAGAATTGCAGGAAACCGATTTCAGGAGGTAGACTGGAATTGCATTGAAAGCATAGGAAAAGAGGCAGAACGTCCACAATGATGCACTTGGCCAAAAAGGGCGTATGCGTTTTTTCCTGAATATATTCAGGAAAAAACGCATACGCCCTTTTTGGCCAACCAAGCAAGCTTGCAAAGGAAATCTGCACTACAATGAAGTCTCACTTCCCCCCGGTCAAAAGGGCCATCTGAAAAAAGTGTAAAATCCAGAAAGGCAGGACAGGCCATGGAGAACTGGGAGCCTTGTTATGCTGATGGGCGGGATGTAAATTGCCAACAGACACTCGGGAGAAGTGTATGGTGTTTCCTGAAACATCTAAAAAACAAAGCAACAGAGCCTAGGGCACTTCCACTTATGGTCCTATAGCTTAGGGAAATTAAAATCAAAAACACACAGCCACCCCAAAGTTTGGGACGCCTCTGTTTACAAGAACCTCGTTTACCGTACAAGTTCAATATCACAGAAAGTGAAAAATGGATAAAGAAGTTGTGGTATTTACTTACAAAGCAATATCACTCAGCAATGAAATCTATGTCATCAGGCCCTTAGCAGCATAATGAGTGGATTCAGGTATGATGATTCTAACTGAAATAAGTCACAAAGAAAAAGAAACATCATAAGATATCAGTAATACACGGAATGTAAACTTGGCTACACAGGAACTGAATTACAGAACAGAACAGGGTCTCAAATTTTGAAAACCAACTTATGCTTGCTTAAGGGTAAAGGTGAGTTGGGGTGCTGCATAAAACCAGAGATTGAAATGAACACAGATAAAGTTCCTTAAGCCAAATATGGAGTAGACAAGAGCTACTCCTTGCTCAACGAAATGGACTCAACACCGCATATTAAACGCCTAAGAATGTACCTGACTAGTAAGTATCTTAAAACCTATGGATTGCTATGTCTCCGAAAGAGAATCAAGCATGTGTACAGGGGCATAAACGCAGCAGTGATAGGATTGGAGAGTTTCGTGAGCAAATGAAGACCCTTTGAAGTCATAATGCATGGTACCCATTCCACGGGTTTCAACTACCCAGGTTTAAGGTATTCTTCCTTCAGCCAAAACATGCATGTGGAACCTAGAGTATGATCAACCATGTGATCGGGAGACGTGTTCAAATATGTCTCAGTTTTCGTACCCTGGTACTCGGGTGCAACATTCCAGACGCTTTACTAACACTCTCCCGACTTGGAGAGTCAGTCCCTTTAACCTCCTGTTTGGCCCAGTTTGCAATTTCTGCGAAAGATGAACAGGAATAGGGAGAACCAATGAGAGACTAGCTGGAGGTGTCTGGACGGGCAAATTTAACTCTCATTTCCCACCAGGAAGAGGAATTAACCAAAGGCTCAGCATGCCGTGCCGGAACCAGATTAGGGCCTGAAGCCATCCTGCGGTATTGCGGCCAGCTCACAAGAAAGCGAGTTGAAGAAAGGAGCTCAGGGGCACTGTAATTCACAAACCTGCAGAGTTATAAATGACAGCTATCGTCCAAAAATAGACTGAAGTAAGGCTGCCAAGAGGACTTGAAAGTGGGGCAGAATTGCAGGAAACCGATTTCAGGAGGTAGACTGGAATTGCATTGAAAGCATAGGAAAAGAGGCAGAACGTCCACAATGATGCACTTGGACAAAGAGGGCGTATGCGTTTTTTCCTGAATATATTCAGGAAAAAACGCATACGCCCTTTTTGGCCAACCAAGCAAGCTTGCAAAGGAAATCTGCACTACAAATGAAGTCTCACTTCCCCCCGGTCAAAAGGGCCATCTGAAAAAAGTGTAAAATCCAGAAAGGCAGGACAGGCCATGGAGAACTGGGAGCCTTGTTATGCTGATGGGCGGGATGTATATTGCCAACAGACACTCGGGAGAAGTGTATGGTGTTTCCTGAAACATCTAAAAAACAAAGCAACAGAGCCTAGGGCACTTCCACTTATGGTCCTATAGCTTAGGGTAATTAAAATCAAAAAGACACAGCCACCCCAAAGTTTGGGACGCCTCTGATTACAAGAACCACGTTTACCATACAAGTTCAATATCACAAAAATTGAAAAATGGATAAAGATCTTGTGGTACTTATGTACAATGCAGTATCACTCAGCAATGAAATCTATGGCATCAGGCCCGTAGCAGCATAATGAGTGGATTCAGGTACGATGATTCTAACTGAAATAAGTCACACAGAAAAAGAAACATCATTAGATATCACTAATACACGGAATGTAAACTTGGCTACACAGGAACGGAATTCCAAAACAGAACAGGGTCTCAAATTTAGAAAACCAACTTATGCTTGCTTAAGGGGAAAGGTGAGTTGGGGTGCTGCATAAAACCAGAGATTGAAATGAGCACAGATAAAGTTCCTTAAGCCAAATATGGAATAGACAAGAGCTACTCCATGCTCAACGAAATGGTCTCAACACCGCATATTAAACGTCTAAGAATGTACCTGACTAGTAAGTATCTTAAAACCTATGGATTGCTATGTCTCCGAAAGAGAATCAAGCATGTGTACAGGGGCATAAACGCAGCAGTGATAGGATTGGAGAGGTTCGGTGAGCAAATGAAGACCCTTTGAAGTCATATTGCATGGTACCCATTACACGGGTCTCAACTCTCCAGGATTAAGGTATTCTTGTTTCAGTTAAAACATGCATGTGGAACCTAGAGTATGATCAACCATGTGATCGGGAGACGTGTTCAAATATGTCTCAGTTTTCGTACGCTGGTACTTGGGTGCAACATTCCAGACGCTTTACTAACACGCTCGCGACTTGGAGAGTCAGTTCCTTTAACCTCCTGTTTGGCCCAGTTTGCAATTTCTGCGGAAGATGAACAGGAATAGCGAGAACCAATGAGAGACTAGCTGGAGGTGTCTGGACGGGCAAATTTAACTCTCATTTCCCACCAGGAAGAGGAATTAACCAAAGGCTCAGCGTGCCGTGCCGGAACCAGATTAGGGCCTGAAGCCATCCGGCGGTGTTTCGGCCAGCTCAAAAGAAAGCGAGTTGAAGAAAGGAGCTCAGGGGCACTGTAATTCACAAACCTGCAGAGTTATAAATGACAGCTATCGTCCAAAAATAGACTGAAGTAAGGCTGCCAAGAGGACTTGAAAGCGGGGCAGAATTGCAGGAAACCGATTTCAGGAGGTAGACTGGAATTGCATTGAAATCATAGGAAAAGAGGCAGAACGTCCACAATGATGCACTTGGCCAAAAAGGGCGTATGCGTTTTTTCCTGAATATATTCAGGAAAAAACGCATACGCCCTTTTTGGCCAACCAAGCAAGCTTGCAAAGGAAATCTGCACTACAATGAAGTCTCATTTCCCCCCGGTCAAAAGGGCCATCTGAAAAAAGTGTAAAATCCAGAAAGGCAGGACAGGCCATGGAGAACTGGGAGCCTTGTTATGCTGATGGGCGGGATGTATATTGCCAACAGACACTCTGGAGAAGTGTATGGTGTTTCCTGAAACATCTAAAAAACAAAGCAACAGAGCCTAGGGCACTTCCACTTATGGTCCTATAGCTTAAGGAAATTAAAATCAAAAAGACACAGCCACCCCAAAGTTTGGGACGCCTCTGTTTACAAGAACCTCGTTTACCGTACAAGTTCAATATCACAGAAAGTGAAAAATGGATAAAGAACTTGTGGTACTTACGTACAATGCAGTATCACTCAGCAATGAAATCTATGTCATCAGGCCCTTAGCAGCATAATGAGTGGATTCAGGTACGATGATTCTAACTGAAATAAGTCACACAGAAAAAGAAACATCATAAGATATCACTAATACACGGAATGTAAACTTGGCAACACAGGAACAGAATTCCAAAACAGAACAGGGTCTCAAATTTAGAAAACCAACTTATGCTTGCTTAAGGGGAAAGGTGAGTTGGGGTGCTGCATAAAACCAGAGATTGAAATGAGCACAGATAAAGTTCCTTAAGCCAAATATGGAATAGACAAGAGCTACTCCTTGCTCAACGAAATGGACTCAACACCCCATATTAAATGCCTAAGAATGTACCTGACTAGTAAGTATCTTAAAACCTATGGATTGCTATGTCTCCAAAAGAGAATCAAGCATGTGTACAGGGGCACAAACGCAGCAGTGATAGGATTGGAGAGGTTCGGTGAGCAAATGAAGACCCTTTGAAGTCATATTGCATGGTACCCATTCCACGGGTCTCAACTCTCCAGGTTTAAGGTATTCTTCTTTCAGCTAAAACATGCATGTGGAACCCAGAGTATGATCAACCGTGTGATCGGGAGACGTGTTCAAATATGTCTCAGTTTTCCTCCCCTGGTACTCGGGTGCAACATTCCAGACGCTTTACTAACACTCTCCGCACTTGGGGGGTCAGCGCCTTTAACCTCCTGTTTGGCCCAGTTTGCAATTTCTGCGGAAGATGAACAGGAATAGGGAGAACCAATGAGAGACTAGCTGGAGGTGTCTGGACGGGCAAATTTAACTCTCATTTCCCACCAGGAAGAGGAAATAACCAAAGGCTCAGCGTGCCGTGCCGGAACCAGATTAGGGCCTGAAGCCATCCTGCCTTGTTTCGGCCAGCTCAAAAGAAAGCGAGTTGAAGAAAGGAGCTCAGGGGCACTGTAATTCACAAACCTGCAGAGTTATAAATGACAGCTATCGTCCAAAAATATATTGAAGTAAGGCTGCCAAGAGGACTTGAAAGCGGGGCAGAATTGCAGGAAACCGATTTCAGGAGGTAGACTGGAATTGCATTGAAAGCATAGGAAAAGAGGCAGAACGTCCACAATGATGCACTTGGCCAAAAAGGGCGTATGCGTTTTTTCCTGAATATATTCAGGAAAAAACGCATACGCCCTTTTTGGCCAACCAAGCAAGCTTGCAAAGGAAATCTGCAGTACAAATGAAGTCTCACTTCCCCCCGGTCAAAATGGCCATCTGAAAAAAGTGTAAAATCCAGAAAGGCAGGACAGGCCATGGAGAACTGGGAGCCTTGTTATGCTGATGGGCGGGATGTATATTGCCAACAGACACTCGGGAGAATTGTATGGTGTTTCCTGAAACATCTAAAAAACAAAGCAACAGAGCCTAGGGCACTTCCACTTATGGTCCTATAGCTTAAGGAAATTAAAATCAAAAAGACACAGCCACCCCAAGTTTGGGACGCCTCTGTTTACAAGAACCTCGTTTACCGTACAAGTTCAATATCACAGAAAGTGAAAAATGGATAAAGAACTTGTGGTACTTACGTACAATACAGTATCACTCAGCAATGAAATCTATGTCATCAGGCCCTTAGCAGCATAATGAGTGGATTCAGGTACGATGATTCTAACTGAAATAAGTCACACAGAAAAAGAAACATCATAAGATATCACTAATACACGGAATGTAAACTTGGCAACACAGGAACTGAATTCCAAAACAGAACAGGGTCTCAAATTTAGAAAACCAACTTATGCTTGCTTAAGGGGAAAGGTGAGTTGGGGTGCTGCATAAAACCAGAGATTGAAATGAGCACAGATAAAGTTCCTTAAGCCAAATATGGAATAGACAAGAGCTACTCCATGCTCAACGAAATGGACTCAACACCGCATATTAAACGCCTAAGAATGTACCTGACTAGTAAGTATCTTAAAACCTATGGATTGCTATGTCTCCAAAAGAGAATCAAGCATGTGTACAGGGGCACAAACGCAGCAGTGATAGGATTGGAGAGGTTCGGTGAGCAAATGAAGACCCTTTGAAGTCATATTGCATGGTACCCATTCCACGGGTCTCAACTCTCCAGGTTTAAGGTATTCTTCTTTCAGCTAAAACATGCATGTGGAACCCAGAGTATGATCAACCGTGTGATCGGGAGACGTGTTCAAATATGTCTCAGTTTTCCTCCCCTGGTACTCGGGTGCAACATTCCAGACGCTTTACTAACACTCTCCGCACTTGGGGGGTCAGCGCCTTTAACCTCCTGTTTGGCCCAGTTTGCAATTTCTGCGGAAGATGAACAGGAATAGGGAGAACCAATGAGAGACTAGCTGGAGGTGTCTGGACGGGCAAATTTAACTCTCATTTCCCACCAGGAAGAGGAAATAACCAAAGGCTCAGCGTGCCGTGCCGGAACCAGATTAGGGCCTGAAGCCATGCTGCGGTGTTGCGGCCAGCTCAAAAGAAAGCGAGTTGAAGAAAGGAGCTCAGGGGCACTGTAATTCACAAACCTGCAGAGTTATAAATGACAGCTATCGTCCAAAAATATACTGAAGTAAGGCTGCCAAGAGGACTTGAAAGCGGGGCAGAATTGCAGGAAACCGATTTCAGGAGGTAGACTGGAATTGCATTGAAAGCATAGGAAAAGAGGCAGAACGTCCACAATGATGCACTTGGCCAAAAAGGGCGTATGCGTTTTTTCCTGAATATATTCAGGAAAAAACGCATACGCCCTTTTTGGCCAACCAAGCAAGCTTGCAAAGGAAATCTGCACTACAATGAAGTCTCACTTCCCCCCGGTCAAAAGGGCCATCTGAAAAAAGTGTAAAATCCAGAAAGGCAGGACAGGCCATGGAGAACTGGGAGCCTTGTTATGCTGATGGGCGGGATGTAAATTGCCAACAGACACTAGGGAGAAGTGTATGGTGTTTCCTGAAACATCTAAAAAACAAAGCAACAGAGCCTAGGGCACTTCCACTTATGGTCCTATAGCTTAGGGAAATTAAAATCAAAAAGACACAGCCACCCCAAAGTTTGGGACGCCTCTGTTTACAAGAACCTCGTTTACCATACAAGTTCAATATCACAGAAAGTGAAAAATGGATAAAGAAGTTGTGGTATTTACTTACAAAGCAATATCACTCAGCAATGAAATCTATGTCATCAGGCCCTTAGCAGCATAATGAGTGGATTCAGGTATGATGATTCTAACTGAAATAAGTCACAAAGAAAAAGAAACATCATAAGATATCAGTAATACACGGAATGTAAACTTGGCTACACAGGAACTGAATTACAGAACAGAACAGGGTCTCAAATTTTGAAAACCAACTTATGCTTGCTTAAGGGTAAAGGTGAGTTGGGGTGCTGCATAAAACCAGAGATTGAAATGAACACAGATAAAGTTCCTTAAGCCAAATATGGAGTAGACAAGAGCTACTCCTTGCTCAACGAAATGGACTCAACACCGCATATTAAACGCCTAAGAATGTACCTGACTAGTAAGTATCTTAAAACCTATGGATTGCTATGTCTCCGAAAGAGAATCAAGCATGTGTACAGGGGCATAAACGCAGCAGTGATAGGATTGGAGAGTTTCGTGAGCAAATGAAGACCCTTTGAAGTCATAATGCATGGTACCCATTCCACGGGTTTCAACTACCCAGGTTTAAGGTATTCTTCCTTCAGCCAAAACATGCATGTGGAACCTAGAGTATGATCAACCATGTGATCGGGAGACGTGTTCAAATATGTCTCAGTTTTCGTACCCTGGTACTCGGGTGCAACATTCCAGACGCTTTACTAACACTCTCCCGACTTGGAGAGTCAGTCCCTTTAACCTCCTGTTTGGCCCAGTTTGCAATTTCTGCGAAAGATGAACAGGAATAGGGAGAACCAATGAGAGACTAGCTGGAGGTGTCTGGACGGGCAAATTTAACTCTCATTTCCCACCAGGAAGAGGAATTAACCAAAGGCTCAGCATGCCGTGCCGGAACCAGATTAGGGCCTGAAGCCATCCTGCGGTATTGCGGCCAGCTCACAAGAAAGCGAGTTGAAGAAAGGAGCTCAGGGGCACTGTAATTCACAAACCTGCAGAGTTATAAATGACAGCTATCGTCCAAAAATAGACTGAAGTAAGGCTGCCAAGAGGACTTGAAAGTGGGGCAGAATTGCAGGAAACCGATTTCAGGAGGTAGACTGGAATTGCATTGAAAGCATAGGAAAAGAGGCAGAACGTCCACTATGATGCACTTGGACAAAAAGGGCGTATGCGTTTTTTCCTGAATATATTCAGGAAAAAACGCATACGCCCTTTTTGGCCAACCAAGCAAGCTTGCAAAGGAAATCTGCACTACAAATGAAGTCTCACTTCCCCCCGGTCAAAAGGGCCATCTGAAAAAAGTGTAAAATCCAGAAAGGCAGGACAGGCCATGGAGAACTGGGAGCCTTGTTATGCTGATGGTCGGGATGTATATTGCCAACAGACACTCGGGAGAAGTGTATGGTGTTTCCTGAAACATCTAAAAAACAAAGCAACAGAGCCTAGGGCACTTCCACTTATGGTCCTATAGCTTAAGGAAATTAAAATCAAAAAGACACAGCCACCCCAAAGTTTGGGACGCCTCTGTTTACAAGAACCTCGTCTACCGTACAAGTTCAATATCACAGAAAGTGAAAAATGGATAAAGAACTTGTGGTACTTACGTACAATGCAGTATCACTCAGCAATGAAATCTATGTCATCAGGCCCTTAGCAGCATAATGAGTGGATTCAGGTACAATGATTCTAACTGAAATAAGTCACACAGAAAAAGAAACATCACAAGATATCACTAATACACGGAATGTAAACTTGGCTACACAGGAACTGAATTACAGTACAGAACAGGGTCTCAAATTTAGAAAACCAACTTATGCTTGCTTAAGGGGAAAGGTGAGTTGGGGTGCTGCATAAAACCAGAGATTGAAATGAGCACAGATAAAGTTCCTTAAGCCAAATATGGAGTAGACAAGAGCTACTCCTTGCTCAACGAAATGGACTCAACACCGCATATTAAACGCCTAAGAATGTACCTGACTAGTAAGTATCTTAAAACCTATGGATTGCTATGTCTCCAAAAGAGAATCAAGCATGTGTACAGGGGCACAAACGCAGCAGTGATAGGATTGGAGAGGTTCGGTGAGCAAATGAAGACCCTTTGAAGTCATATTGCATGGTACCCATTCCACGGGTCTCAACTCTCCAGGTTTAAGGTATTCTTCTTTCAGCTAAAACATGCATGTGGAACCCAGAGTATGATCAACCGTTTGATCAGGAGACGTGTTCAAATATGTCTCAGTTTTCCTCCCCTGGTACTCGGGTGCAACATTCCAGACGCTTTACTAACACTCTCCGCACTTGGGGGGTCAGCGCCTTTAACCTCCTGTTTGGCCCAGTTTGCAATTTCTGCGGAAGATGAATAGGAATAGGGAGAACCAATGAGAGACTAGCTGGAAGTGTCTGGACGGGCAAATTTAACTCTCATTTCCCACCAGGAAGAGGAAATAACCAAAGGCTCAGCGTGCCGTGCCGGAACCAGATTAGGGCCTGAAGCCATCCTGCGGTGTTGCGGCCAGCTCAAAAGAAAGCGAGTTGAAGAAAGGAGCTCAGGGGCACTGTAATTCACAAACCTGCAGAGTTATAAATGACAGCTATCGTCCAAAAATATACTGAAGTAAGGCTGCCAAGAGGACTTGAAAGTGGGGCAGAATTGCAGGAAACCGATTTCAGGAGGTAGACTGGAATTGCATTGAAAGCATAGGAAAAGAGGCAGAACGTCCACAATGATGCACTTGGCCAAAAAGGGCGTATGCGTTTTTTCCTGAATATATTCAGGAAAAAACGCATACGCCCTTTTTGGCCAACCAAGCACACTTGCAAAGGAAATCTGCACTACAATGAAGTCTCACTTGCCCCCGGTCAAAAGGGCCATCTGAAAAAAGTGTAAAATCCAGAAAGGCAGGACAGGCCATGGAGAACTGGGAGCCTTGTTATGCTGATGGGCGGGATGTAAATTGCCAACAGACACTCTGGAGAAGTGTATGGTGTTTCCTGAAACATCTAAAAAACAAAGCAACAGAGCCTAGGGCACTTCCACTTATGGTCCTATAGCTTAGGGAAATTAAAATCAAAAAGACACAGCCACCCCAAATTTTGGGACGCCTCTGTTTACAAGAACCTCGTTTACAGTACAAGTTCAACATCGCAGAAAGTGAAAAATGGATAAAGAACTTGTGGTACTTACGTACAATGCAGTATCACTCAGCAATGAAATCTATGTCATGAGGCCCGTAGCAGCACAATGAGTGGATTCAGGTATGATGGTTCTAACTGAAATAAGTCACACAGAAAAAGAAACATCATAAGATATCACTAATACACGGAATGTAAACTTGGCTACACAGGAACGGAATTCCAAAACAGAACAGGGTCTCAAATTTAGAAAACCAACTTATGCTTGCTTAAGGGGAAAGGTGAGTTGGGGTGCTGCATAAAACCAGAGATTGAAATGAGCACAGATAAAGTTCCTTAAGCCAAATATGGAATAGACAAGAGCTACTCCATGCTCAACGAAATGGACTCAACACCGCATATTAAACGCCTAAGAATGTACCTGACTAGTAAGTATCTTAAAACCTATGGATTGCTATGTCTCCAAAAGAGAATCAAGCATGTGTACAGGGGCATAAACGCAGCAGTGATAGGATTGGAGAGTTTCGGTGAGCAAATGAAGACCCTTTGAAGTCATAATGCATGGTACCCATTCCACGGGTTTCAACTACCCAGGTTTAAGGTATTCTTCCTTCAGCCAAAACATGCATGTGGAACCTAGAGTATGATCAACCATGTGATCGGGAGACGTGTTCAAATATGTCTCAGTTTTCGTACCCTGGTACTCGGGTGCAACATTCCAGACGCTTTACTAACACTCTCCCGACTTGGAGAGTCAGCGCCTTTAACCTCCTATTTGGCCCAGTTTGCAATTTCTGCGGAAGATGAACAGGAATAGCGAGAACCAATGAGAGACTGGCTGGAGGTGTCTGGACGGGCAAATTTAACTCTCATTTCGCACCAGGAAGAGGAATTAACCAAAGGCTCAGCGTGCCGTGCCGGAACCAGATTAGCGCCTGAAGCCATCCTGCGGTGTTGCGGCCAGGTCACAAGAAAGCGAGTTGAAGAAAGGAGCTCAGGGGCACTGTAATTCACAAACCTGAAGAGTTATAAATGACAGCTATCGTCCAAAAATATACTGAAGTAAGGCTGCCAAGAGGACTTGAAAGCGGGGCAGAATTGCAGGAAACCGATTTCAGGAGGTAGAATGGAATTGCATTGAAAGCATAGGAAAAGAGGCAGAACGTCCACAATGATGCACTTGGGCAAAAAGGGCGTATGCGTTTTTCCTGAATATATTCAGGAAAAAACGCATACGCCCTTTTTGGCCAACCAAGCACGCTTTCAAAGGAAATCTGCACTACAATGAAGTCTCACTTCCCCCCGGTCAAAAGGGCCATCTGAAAAAAGTGTAAAATCCACAAAGGCAGGACAGGCCATGGAGAACTGGGAGCCTTGTTATGCTGATGGGCGGGATGTAAATTGCCAACAGACACTCGGGAGAAGTGTATGGTGTTTCCTGAAACATTTAAAAAACAAAGCAACAGAGCCTAGGGCACTGCCACTTATGGTCCTATAGCTTAGGGAAATTAAAATCAAAAAGACACAGCCACCCCAAAGTTTGGGACGCCTCTGTTTACAAGAATCTCGTTTACTGTACAAGTTCAATATCACAGAAAGTGAAAAATGGATAAAGAACTTGTGGTACTTACGTACAATGCAGTATCACTCAGCAATGAAATCTATGTCATCAGGCCCGTAGCAGCATAATGAGTGGATTCAGGTATGATGATTCTAACTGAAATAAGTCACACAAAAAGAAACATCATAAGATATCAGTAATACACGGAATGTAAACTTGGCTACACAGGAACTGAATTCCAAAACAGAACAGGGTCTCAAATTTAGAAAACCAACTTATGCTTGCTTAAGGGGAAAGGTGAGTTGGAGTGCTGCATAAAACCAGAGATTGAAATGAGCACAGATAAAGTTCCTTAAGCCAAATATGGAATAGACAAGAGCTACTCCTTGCTCAACGAAATGGACTCAACACCCCATATTAAACGCCTAAGAATGTACCTGACTAGTAAGTATCTTAAAACCTATGGATTGCTATGTCTACAAAAGAGAATCAAGCGTGTGTACAGGGGCATAAACGCAGCAGTGATAGGATTGGAGAGGTTCGGTGAGCAAATGAAGACACTTTGAAGTCATATTGCATGGTACCCATTCCACGGGTCTCAACTCTCCAGGGTTAAGGTATTCTTCCTTCAGCTAAAACATGCATGTGGAACCCAGAGTATGATCAACCGTGTGAACGGGAGACGTGTTCAAATATATCTCAGTTTTCCTCCCCTGGTACTCGGGTGTAACATTCCAGACGCTTTACTAACACTCTCCGCACTTGGAGAGTCAGTCCCTTTAACCTCCTGTGTGGGCCACTTTGCAATTTCTGCGGAAGATGAACAGGAATAGGGAGAACCAATGAGAGACTAGCTGGAGGTGTCTGGACGGGCAAATTTAACTCTCATTTCCCACCAGGAAGAGGAATTAACCAAAGGCTCAGCGTGCCGTGCCGGAACCAGATTAGGGCCTGAAGCCATCCTGCGGTGTTGCGGCCAGCTCAAAAGAAAACGAGTTGAATAAAGGAGCTCAGGGGCACTGTAATTCCCAAACCTCAGAGTTATAAATGACAGCTATCGTCCAAAAATAGACTGAAGTAAGGCTGCCAAGAGGACTTGAAAGCGGGGCAGAATTGCAGGAAACCGATTTCAGGAGGTAGACTGGAATTGCATTGAAAGCATAGGAAAAGAGGCAGAACGTCCACAATGATGCACTTGGCCAAAAAGGGCGTATGCGTTTTTACCTGAATATATTCAGGAAAAAACGCATTAGCACTTTTTGGCCAACCAAGCAAGCTTGCAAAAGAAATCTGCACTACAATGAAGTCTCACTTCCCCCTGGTCAAAAGGGCCATCTGAAAAAAGTGTAAAATCCAGAAAGGCAGGACAGGCCATGGAGAACTGGGAGCCTTGTTATGCTGATGGGCGGGATGTAGATTGCCAACAGACACTCGGGAGAAGTGTATCCTGTTTCCTGAAACATCTAAAAAACAAAGCAAGAGAGCCTAGGGCACTTCTACTTATGGTCCTATAGCTTAGGTAAATTAAAATCAAAAAGACACAGCCACCCCAAAGTTTGGGACGCCTCTGTTTACAAGAACCTCATTTACAGTACAAGTTCAACATCGCAGAAAGTGAAAAATGGATAAAGAAGTTGTGGTATTTACTTACAAAGCAATATCACTCAGCAATGAAATCTATGTCATCAGGCCCTTAGCAGCACAATGAGTGGATTCAGATATGATGATTCTAACTGAAATAAGTCACACAGAAAAGGAAACATTATAAGATATCAGTAATACACGGAATGTAAACTTGGCTACACAGGAACTGAATTATAGAACAGAACAGGGTCTCAAATTTAGAAAACCAACTTATGCTTGCTTAAGGGTAAAGGTGAGTTGGGGTGCTGCATAAAACCAGAGATTGAAATGAGCACAGATAAAGTTCCTTAAGCCAAATATGGAATAGACAAGAGCTACTCCTTGCTCAACGAAATGGACTCAACACCCCATATTAAACGCCTAAGAATGTACCTGACTAGTAAGTATCTTAAAACCTATGGATTGCTATGTCTTCGAAAGAGAATCAAGCATGTGTACAGAGGCATAAACGAAGCAGTGATAGAATTGGAGAGGTTCGGTGAACAAATGAAGACCCTTTGAAGTCATATTGCATGGTACCCATTCCACGGGTTTCAACTACCCAGGTTTAAGGTATTCTTCCTTCAGCTAAAACATGCATGTGGAACCTAGAGTATGATCAACCATGTGATCGGGAGACGTGTTCAAATATGTCTCAGTTTTCGTACCCTGGTACTCGGGTGCAACATTCCAGACGCTTTACTAACACTCTCCCGACTTGGAGAGTCAGTCCCTTTAACCTCCTGTTTGGCACAGTTTGCAATTTCTGCGGAAGATGAACAGGAATAGCGAGAACCAATGAGAGACTAGCTGGAGGTGTCTGGACGGGCAAATTTAACTCTCATTTCCCACCAGGAAGAGGAAATAACCAAAGGCTCAGCGTGCCATGCCGGAACCAGATTAGGGCCTGAAGCCATCCTGCGGTGTTGCGGCCAGGTCACAAGAAAGCGAATTGAAGAAAGGAGCTCAGGGGCACTGTAATTCACAAATCTGCAGAGTTATAAATGAGAGCTATCGTCCAAAAATATACTGAAGTAAGGCTGCCAAGAGGACTTGAAAGCGGGGCAGAATTGCAGGAAACCGATTTCAGGAGGTAGACTGGAATTGCATTGAAAGCATAGGAAAAGAGGCAGAACGTCCACAATGATGCACTTGGCCAAAAAGGGCGTATGCATTTTTTCCTGAATATATTCAGGAAAAAACGCATACGCACTTTTTGGCCAACCAAGCAAGCTTGCAAAGGAAATCTGCACTACAATGAAGTCTCACTTCCCCCCGGTCAAAAGGGCCATCTGAAAAAAGTGTAAAATCCAGAAAGGCAGGACAGGCCATGGAGAACTGGGAGCCTTGTTATGCTGATGGGCGGGATGTAAATTGCCAACAGACACTCGGGAGAAGTGTATGGTGTTTCCTGAAACATCTAAAAAACAAAGCAACAGAGCCTAGGGCACTTCCACTTATGGTCCTATAGCTTAGGGAAATTAAAATCAAAAAGACACAGCCACCCCAAAGTTTGGGACGCCTCTGTTTACAAGAACCTCGTTTACCGTACAAGTTCAATATCACAGAAAGTGAAAAATGGATAAAGAACTTGTGGTACTTACGTACAATGCAGTATCACTCAGCAATGAAATCTATGTCATCAGGCCCGTAGCAGCATAATGAGTGGATTCAGGTACGATGATTCTAACTGAAATAAGTCACACAGAAAAAGAAACATCATAAGATATCACTAATACACGGAATGTAAACTTGGCTACACAGGAACTGAATTCCAAAACAGAACAGGGTCTCAAATTTAGAAAACCAAATTATGCTTGCTTAAGTGGAAAGGTGAGTTGGGGTGCTGCATAAAACCAGAGATTGAAATGAGCACAGATAAAGTTCCTTAAGCCAAATATGGAATAGACAAGAGCTACTCCTTGCTCAACGAAATGGACTCAACACCACATATTAAACGCCTAAGAATGTACCTGACTAGTAAGTATCTTAAAACCTATGGATTGCTATGTCTCCAAAAGAGAATCAAGCGTGTGTACAGGGGCATAAACGCAGCAGTGATAGGATTGGAGAGGTTCGGTGAGCAAATGAAGACCCTTTGAAGTCATATTGCATGGTACCCATTACACGGGTCTCAACTCTCCAGGTTTAAGGTATTCTTCCTTCAGCTAAAACATGCATGTGGAACCCAGAGTATGATCAACCTTGTGAATGGGAGACGTGTTCAAATATGTCTCAGTTTCCCTCCCCTGGTACTCGGGTGCAACATTCCAGTCGCTTTATTAACACTCTCCCCACTTTGAGAGTCAGCACCTTTAAACTCCTCTTTGAGCCAGTTTGCAATTTCTGCGCAGGATGAACAGGAATAGTGAGAACCAATGAGAGATTGGCTGGAGGTGTCTGGACGGGCAAATTTAACTCTCATTTCACACCAGGAAGAGGAAATAACCAAAGGCTCAGCGTGCCGTGCCGGAACCAGATTAGGGCCTGAAGCCATCCTGCGGTGTTGGGCCAGCTCAAAAGAAAGCGAGTTGAATAAAGGAGCTCAGGGGCACTGTAATTCCCAAACCTCAGAGTTATAAATGACAGCTATCGTCCAAAAATAGACTGAAGTAAGGCTGCCAAGAGGACTTGAAAGCGGGGCAGAATTGCAGGAAACCGATTTCAGGAGGTAGACTGGAATTGCATTGAAAGCATAGGAAAAGAGGCAGAACGTCCACAATGATGCACTTGGCCAAAAAGGGCGTATGCGTTTTTACCTGAATATATTCAGGAAAAAACGCATTAGCACTTTTTGGCCAACCAAGCAAGCTTGCAAAAGAAATCTGCACTACAATGAAGTCTCACTTCCCCCTGGTCAAAAGGGCCATCTGAAAAAAGTGTAAAATCCAGAAAGGCAGGACAGGCCATGGAGAACTGGGAGCCTTGTTATGCTGATGGGCGCGATGTAGATTGCCAACAGACACTCGGGAGAAGTGTATCCTGTTTCCTGAAACATCTAAAAAACAAAGCAAGAGAGCCTAGGGCACTTCTACTTATGGTACTATAGCTTAGGTAAATTAAAATCAAAAAGACACAGCCACCCCAAAGTTTGGGACGCCTCTGTTTACAAGAACCTCATTTACAGTACAACTTCAACATCGCAGAAAGAGAAAAATGGATAAAGAAGTTGTGGTATTTACTTACAAAGCAATATCACTCAGCAATGAAATCTATGTCATCAGGCCCTTAGCAGCACAATGAGTGGATTCAGGTATGATGATTCTAACTGAAATAAGTCACACAGAAAAAGAAACATCATAAGATATCAGTAATACATGGAATGTAAACTTGGCTACACAGGAACTGAATTACAGAACAGAACAGGGTCTCAAATTTAGAAAACCAACTTATGCTTGCTTAAGGGCAAAGGTGAGTTGGGGTGCTGCGTAAAACCAGAGATTGAAATGAGCACAGATAAAGTTCCTTAAGCCAAATATGGAATAGACAAGAGCTACTCCTTGCTCAACGAAATGGACTCAACACCGCATATTAAACGCTTAAGAATGTACCTGACTAGTAAGTATCTTAAAACCTATGGATTGCTATGTGTCTGAAAGAGAGTCAAACATGTGTACAGGGGCATAAACGCAGCAGTGATAGGATTGGAGAGGTTCGGTGAGCAAATGAAGACCCTTTGAAGTCATATTGCATGGTACCCATTCCACGGGTTTCAACTACCCAGGTTTAAGGTATTCTTCCTTCAGCTAAAACATGCATGTGGAACCTAGAATATGATCAACCATGTGATCGGGAGACGTGTTCAAATATGTCTCAGTTTTCATACCCTGGTACTCGGGTGCAACATTCCAGACGCTTTACTAACACTCTCCCGACTTGGAGAGTCAGCGCCTTTAACCTCCTGTTTGGCCCAGTTTGCAATTTCTGCGGAAAATGAACAGGAATAGCGAGAACCAATGAGAGACTAGCTGGAGGTGTCTGGACGGGCAAATTTAACTCTCATTTCCCACCAGGAAGAGGAATTAACCAAAGGCTGAGCATGCCGTGCCGGAACCAGTTTAGGACCTGAAGCCATCCTGCGGTGTTGCGGCCAGCTCACAAGAAAGTGAGTTGAAGAAAGGAGCTCAGGGGCACTGTAATTCACAAACCTGCAGAGTTATAAATGACAGCTATCGTCCAAAAATATACTGAAGTAAGGCTGCCAAGAGGACTTGAAAGCGGGGCAGAATTGCAGGAAGCCGATTTCAGGAGGTAGACTGGAATTGCATTGAAAGCATAGGAAAAGAGGCAGAACGTCCACAATGATGCACTTGGCCAAAAAGGGCGTATGCGTTTTTCCTGAATATATTCAGGAAAAAACGCATACGCCCTTTTTGGCCAACCAAGCAAGCTTGCAAAGGAAATCTGCACTACATGAAGTCTCACTTCCCCCCGGTCACAAGGGCCATCTGAAAAAAGTGTAAAATCCAGAAAGGCAGGACAGGCCATGGAGAACTGGGAGCCTTGTTACGCTGATGGGCGGGATGTAAATTGCCAACAGACACTCGGGAGAAGTGTATGGTGTTTCCTGAAACATCTAAAAAACAAAGCAACAGAGCCTAGGGCACTGCCACTTATGGTCCTATAGCTTAGGGAAATTAAAATCAAAAAGACACAGCCACCCCAAAGTTTGGGACGCCTGTGTTTACAAGAACCTCGTTTACAGTACAAGTTCAACATCGCAGAAAGTGAAAAATGGATAAAGAACATGTGGTATTTACTTACAAAGCAATATCATTCAGCAATGAAATCTATGTCATCAGGCCCTTCGCAGCACAATGAGTGGATTCAGATATGATGATTCTAACTGAAATAAGTCACACAGAAAAAGAAACATTATAAGATATCAGTAATACACGGAATGTAATCTTGGCTACACAGGAACTGAATTATAGAACAGAACAGGGTCTCAAATTTAGAAAACCAACTTATGCTTGCTTAAGGGTAAAGGTGAGTTGGGGTGCTGCATAAAACCAGAGATTGAAATGAGCACAGATAAAGTTCCTTAAGCCAAATATGGAATAGACAAGAGATACTCCTTGCTCAATGAAATGGACTCAACACCCCATATTAAACGCCTAAGAATGTACCTGACTAGTAAGTATCTTAAAACCTATGGATTGCTATGTCTCCGAAAGAGAATCAAGCATGTGTACAGAGGCATAAACGCAGCAGTGATAGGATTGGAGAGGTTCGGTGAACAAATGAAGACCCTTTGAAGTCATATTGCATGGTACCCATTCCACGGGTTTCAACTACCCAGGTTTAAGGTATTCTTCCTTCAGCTAAAACATGCATGTGGAACCTAGAGTATGATCAACCATGTGATCGGGAGACGTGTTCAAATATGTCTCAGTTTTCGTACCCTGGTACTCGTGTGCAACATTCCAGATGCTTTACTAACACTCTCCCGACTTGGAGAGTCAGTCCCTTTAACCTCCTGTTTGGCACAGTTTGCAATTTCTGCGGAAGATGAACAGGAATAGCGAGAACCAATGAGAGACTAGCTGGAGGTGTCTGGACGGGCAAATTTAACTCTCATTTCCCACCAGGAAGAGGAAATAACCAAAGGCTCAGCGTGCCATGCCGGAACCAGATTAGGGCCTGAAGCCATCCTGCTGTGTTGCGGCCAGGTCACAAGAAAGCGAATTGAAGAAAGGAGCTCAGGGGCACTGTAATTCACAAACCTGCAGAGTTATAAATGAGAGCTATCGTCCAAAAATATACTGAAGTAAGGCTGCCAAGAGGACTTGAAAGCGGGGCAGAATTGCAGGAAACCGATTTCAGGAGGTAGACTGGAATTGCATTGAAAGCATAGGAAAAGAGGCAGAACGTCCACAATGATGCACTTGGCCAAAAAGGGCGTATGCATTTTTTCCTGAATATATTCAGGAAAAAACGCATACGCACTTTTTGGCCAACCAAGCAAGCTTGCAAAGGAAATCTGCACTACAATGAAGTCTCACTTCCCCCCGGTCACAAGGGCCATCTGAAAAAAGTGTAAAATCCAGAAAGGCAGGACAGGCCATGGAGAACTGGGAGCCTTGTTATGCTGATGGGCGGGATGTAAATTGCCAACAGACACTCGGGAGAAGTGTATGGTGTTTCCTGAAACATCTAAAAAACAAAGCAACAGAGCCTAGGGCACTTCCACTTATGGTCCTATAGCTTAGGGAAATTAAAATCAAAAAGACACAGCCACCCCAAAGTTTGGGACGCCTCTGTTTACAAGAACCTCGTTTACCGTACATGTTCAATATCACAGAAAGTGAAAAATGGATAAAGAACTTGTGGTACTTACGTACAATGCAGTATCACTCAGCAATGAAATCTATGTCATCAGGCCCGTAGCAGCATAATGAGTGGATTCAGGTACGATGATTCTAACTGAAATAAGTCACACAGAAAAAGAAACATCATAAGATATCACTAATACACGGAATGTAAACTTGGCTACACAGGAACTGAATTCCAAAACAGAACAGGGTCTCAAATTTAGAAAACCAAATTATGCTTGCTTAAGTGGAAAGGTGAGTTGGGGTGCTGCATAAAACCAGAGATTGAAATGAGCACAGATAAAGTTCCTTAAGCCAAATATGGAATAGACAAGAGCTACACCTTGCTCAACGAAATGGACTCAACACCCCATATTAAACGCCTAAGAATGTACCTGACTAGTAAGTATCTTAAAACCTATGGATTGCTATGTCTCCAAAAGAGAATCAAGCGTGTGTACAGGGGCATAAACGCAGCAGTGATAGGATTGGAGAGGTTCGGTGAGCAAATGAAGACCCTTTGAAGTCATATTACATGGTACCCATTACAAGGGTCTAAACTCTCCAGGTTTAAGGTATTCTTCCTTCAGCTAAAACATGCATGTGGAACCCAGAGTATGATCAACCTTGTGAATGGGAGACGTGTTCAAATATGTCTCAGTTTCCCTCCCCTGGTACTCGGGTGCAACATTCCAGTCGCTTTATTAACACTCTCCCCACTTTGAGAGTCAGCACCTTTAAACTCCTCTTTGAGCCAGTTTGCAATTTCTGCGCAGGATGAACAGGAATAGTGAGAACCAATGAGAGATTGGCTGGAGGTGTCTGGACGGGCAAATTTAACTCTCATTTCACACCAGGAAGAGGAAATAACCAAAGGCTCAGCGTGCCGTGCCGGAACCAGATTAGGGCCTGAAGCCATCCTGCGGTGTTGGGGCCAGCTCAAAAGAAAGCGAGTTGAATAAAGGAGCTCAGGGGCACTGTAATTCCCAAACCTCAGAGTTATAAATGACAGCTATCGTCCAAAAATAGACTGAAGTAAGGCTGCCAAGAGGACTTGAAAGCGGGGCAGAATTGCAGGAAACCGATTTCAGGAGGTAGACTGGAATTGCATTGAAAGCATAGGAAAAGAGGCAGAACGTCCACAATGATGCACTTGGCCAAAAAGGGCGTATGCGTTTTTACCTGAATATATTCAGGAAAAAACGCATTAGCACTTTTTGGCCAAACAAGCAAGCTTGCAAAAGAAATCTGCACTACAATGAAGTCTCACTTCCCCCTGGTCAAAAGGGCCATCTGAAAAAAGTGTAAAATCCAGAAAGGCAGGACAGGCCATGGAGAACTGGGAGCCTTGTTATGCTGATGGGCGGGATGTAGATTGCCAACAGACACTCGGGAGAAGTGTATCCTGTTTCCTGAAACATCTAAAAAACAAAGCAAGAGAGCCTAGGGCACTTCTACTTATGGTCCTATAGCTTAGGTAAATTAAAATCAAAAAGACACAGCCACCCCAAAGTTTGGGACGCCTCTGTTTACAAGAACCTCATTTACAGTACAACTTCAACATCGCAGAAAGAGAAAAATGGATAAAGAAGTTGTGGTATTTACTTACAAAGCAATATCACTCAGCAATGAAATCTATGTCATCAGGCCCTTAGCAGCACAATGAGTGGATTCAGGTATGATGATTCTAACTGAAATAAGTCACACAGAAAAAGAAACATCATAAGATATCAGTAATACACGGAATGTAAACTTGGCTACACAGGAACTGAATTACAGAACAGAACAGGGTCTCAAATTTAGAAAACCAACTTATGCTTGCTTAAGGGCAAAGGTGAGTTGGGGTGCTGCGTAAAACCAGAGATTGAAATGAGCACAGATAAAGTTCCTTAAGCCAAATACGGAATAGACAAGAGCTACTCCTTGCTCAACGAAATGGACTCAACACCGCATATTAAACGCTTAAGAATGTACCTGACTAGTAAGTATCTTAAAACCTATGGATTGCTATGTGTCTGAAAGAGAGTCAAACATCTGTACAGGGGCATAAACGCAGCAGTGATAGGATTGGAGAGGTTCGGTGAGCAAATGAAGACCCTTTGAAGTCATATTG